>NC_086228.1:17372500-17485000 GCF_036321145.2 Pelmatolapia mariae | reverse complement strand
CAAGGTTATTCTCTGCTCTATGGGTGATGGGTGAAAGAACTAAAAACAATCCACAGAACACACAGTCCCTGCCAATCTTTTACTGTGGGCTAGAAATCCTCCCACACATCATGCCAACAGTTACTAACATCTTATTTTCTTTCAAAAACTGACAAAAAATCCATTTTTTGTTCCCATCACTGCAAAGTGCATTAAACAAAAGTGTCTGTTAGAATGTAATTTAGTTTTAATCATTGTATCAACAGTTAAAATGTAAATTCTCTTCACATTCCTAGATTCGAAAGTGTTTTATATGTGAAAAAGTGACTAATAAGACAAAAATAGAGAAAGGAGAGGTTATTGTAAGTAGGTTTCCTGACACAATACATTGCAATGGGAATGATACTCAGGGAGGCATAATGGTTTACTAATAATACTACAATACCAGAATCCACTTTTGTAGCCAAGTTACAAAGCGGTAAGTAGGGATGTAAAACATCCCAAGGCATCTATTGAAAGTAAGGGATAAGTGAAGTGGGAAGGGTAAGCAGATTCCACCGGATCACTGAGACCATGTAGTGTGTGGGAAGGGAACAGACTGCTAAGAGGGGCTATTGATGATTTATGTATAGAATAGGCAGAACAGAATTTCTTTTAAAGAAACCAAACTGCTGTTGTGATGTCTTAGAGATCAGTTTAACTTTGAGCTTTGTCGTAAATTGCTGGTAAATTCTGCAAGGGTGGCCAACATGAGTGTGACAAACCCAATGAGGCAAAACTTGCAGAACTTGAATGGACAGTCTCCAGTATATGACAGAGAACAGAAGAGTTTCACTGTATCTTTGAATGTATCTTTTATGCACAAAAAAAAAAACTGAGCCAAGAAATGGAAGGACTGAATTCATTGTAGTGATTTTCTTTTTCTGATTATATTTGACATATACGTTCAGCCAATATGTTCTCAGGAAAACTGAAAAGTGCTGCATTTTATACCATTTAGGTTTCTCTTTACTCAGAATACTGCCTTAATACAGAATACAGTCTTGTTGGCTGCAAAAGATGCTGGGCACATTCTCCGCACGGGGAGACGGAGGTCCCCGTCTCAGGGGGACCTGCGCCACCTGGGGCCGAGAGCGAGACGCGCGCTGTCCCGGAACAACGGACGCCGGTCCAGCCGGCAGTGAGCAGGTGCTCACAGAGACTTGGGCGTCCTCCGCAAGAGACACTGCCCTGTTGTTGGGTTGTAGCCCGGTGGGGGGGAGTAGGTTCGGCTGGATGGCTCCCCGGCCTCAGTCGAGCGAATTGGATGTGTGGTGGGGCGTGGTCTGTGGTGCCGTGCGGACGCACCTGCATGGCATCTGTAGATCACGCCCGCGGTGTTAAAGAGCATTATTGTGGTGTGATGCATCTACAGGGTGGGCCATTTATATGGATACACCGTAATAACATGGGAATGGTTGGTGATATTAAAGTCCTGTTTGTGGCACATTAGTATATGTGAGGGGGCAAACTCCTCAAGATGGGTGATGACCATGGTGGCCATTTAGAAGTCGGCCATCTTGGATACAACTTTTGTTTTTTCAATAGGAAGAGGGCCATGTGACACATCAAACATATTGGTAATGTCACAAGAAAAACAATGGTGTGCTTGGTTTCAACGTAACTTTATTCTTTTATAAGTTATTTACAAGTTTCTCTTTGTTCACAGCCATTGACATGTTGAAGAGGTTAACACGTGAGGAGCGGATCGAAATTGTGTTGATATCTGGTGAACGCAGTAACCGGGTCATTGCAGCAGATTTCAATGCAAGACACCCTACGAGACCACCCATCTCCCATGCTACAGTTAGCAAACTGCTTGCTAAGTTTCGTGAAACTGGTTCAGTGTTGGATTTGCCAAAATGTGGACGCAAGAAAACTGTCACTAATGAAGAAACATCAGTGGCTGTCCTAGCTTCATTCAGCAAGAGCCCACAGCGTAGCACTCGCCACATGTCACTGGAGAGTGGCATTAGTCAAACATCCCTTCAGCGGATATTAGCTACTCACAAATGGCACCCTTACAAAAACTCCAGCTACTGCAGCACCTCAACGAGATTGACCCAGATCGGCGCACAGAATTTGCAGAATGGGCAAAACAAAAATTGGAACAGGACCCTCAGTTCACGCAGAAGATTTTGTTCAGTGATGAGGCAAACTTTTATGTGAATGGTGTAGTTAACAAACAAAACCACCGCTATTGGTCTGACACTAACCCACATTGGATGGATCCCTCCAAGACTGTTGGAACAACAAAAGTGATGGTTTGGTGTGGTATATGGGGTACAACGATAGTGGGTCCATTCTTCATCAATGGAAACCTCAAGGCCACTGGATATTTGAAATTGCTATATGATGATGTGTTTCCCTCTTTGTGCACTGAAGCTGGCACGTTCCCTGAGTTTTTCCAGCAAGATGGTGCACCACCACATTATGGGTGCCAGGTCCGAGCATTCCTAGATAAACAGTTTCCTGGAAAGTGGATTGGTCGTCGTGGGCCAGTTGAATGGCCCCCAAGGTCTCCCGATCTGACCCCCTTAGACTTTTATCTTTGGGGTCATCTGAAGGCAATTGTCTATGGTGTGAAGATACGAGATGTGCAGCACCTGAAACTACGGATACTGAATGCCTGTGCTGGCATTTCTCCTGCGGTGTTGCTATCAGTGTGTGAAGAGTGGGAGAAGAGAGTTGCATTGACAATCCAACACAATGGGCAGCACATTGAACACATTTTATAAGTGGTCAGAAACTTGTAAATAACTCATGAAAGAATAACGTTACGTTGAAACCAAGCACACCATTGTTTTTCTTGTGACATTACCAATAAGTTTGATGTGTCACATGGCTCTCTTCCTATTGAAAAAACAAAAGTTGTATCCAAGATGGCCGACTTCTAAATGGCCACCATGGTCACCACCCATCTAGCCGATACTGTTAGACTGAACTTTGGTGTTCTTTATGTGTACCATGTGCACCTGCTCCCTGTCAGTCTCCATTTCTATTGGTCATGCGAAAAGTCGCTAGTGTTTGCATATAATGATGGTACAGCTAGAGTGCAGCAGCCAGTGCAACTAAAATTTTGGGCCACCCTGTGAACCTAGCAGCTTAGGTTAGCACAGAGCATACCATTTTCTACATGAAGGGCCAATAAGAAGATAAGTTAACTAGACAATGAAGTAGTGTAGCAACAACAATCAGCAGCTAGTTGAGAATATTTTGGTCTTGAATCACCACATTCTCCAACATTTATTTCTGTTCACTCTCTGTTGTATAGACAGATAGGATGTTGAACTAAAGAACTAAAATGTCAGCCAAGCAAAAAAAGAAAATCTTCTGGGAGCTACAAGTTGAAAGAATAGTTATCCAATTATCCGAGCTAACTTCCTGGTACTTTGAACAAAGTCTGGCCATTCATCTTTTATTTCTGTATTTAATAAGGAATGTGTCATGAAAACTGTTGCTTACTAATGTCTGTTTTTTTGTTTGTACCAAATTAGGTATCATTAACAGTTCCAAGAGATTGGACAATTAAATAGTAAATACGTAAAGTCCAACCAAAATAATATGTTAACTCAAATTGCTCAGATCTTAACTCAATCAAGCTTCTGCTGAATGTGCCAGAACAAGCCCAACAGCACAAGGTCCCCACCAGAAGTTTCATTTCTGTGTGCCAAAGGTTCAGATCTCCCAAATTAAACAATTACTTGTGGTCGATTGGTGTATATACTGTAGCAGTGACAACTCACCTGATCTATTACTAATGTGCTAACAGTAATATATTAGTTAGTTACTTAGTTGTTTAATTAATTAAATCAATTAATATGCCACCTTTGCTAATCCTGGTTTAATTTTGTATTTTATGTTTTTCATTTATGGTATCATGAAAGATGAAAAAAGACTGTTAAAAGCCATTTGTTAATTACCTTGTTTCCACAGAGAGTATCTGTCTGAATCCATGTTTTAATTAAATCATTTTGGAGGTATTTAAAAAATGATATGCCTCTCATCTGGAGAAGCTGCACCATAAGAAAAAAAAAACTGTAATATATACAAGTAGTGCACTTTAAAAAGTAGATTTAAAAACTTGACATGACATTTAGTCATGAGTACAAATTATAAACTTATCTTAAAGGCTGAACCATGATTGAGTTTAAATCACACTTGGATTCACAATGAGATAAAGATGCCTGCCCACACCTCTAAACGTGATCTCATCTCTTCTACTCTATAATTTAGCCATGACTTTTAGATATTTATGTTGTTTAATAAATCATCAAAATCTACTTCAAATAATAAAATGCTTCATATAAAATTCATATTTATGGACAATGGTGCTATTTCAACTGTATAAACAATTATTCTGTTCCACCAGAGGAAATATTGCTGTTACTTCTGGTGGGGAGCAGTGTAAAACTTTGTCTCTTTGCCTCAATTTATGAGTCCATTCATCATTAAACAATTACATAGGCAAAGAATTCAATTTTCCTCCTCTCATTTCTTTTTTCATGACTGTGTTTCCCAGAAAGGGCAAAAACATAATTACAGAATGCAGCAACACGCTAACAAAGAAATATCGACTGCTGGCTTACAGGCAAACATTGGGTGTAAATTGTGAAGGGGTTTTTGTTGCTAATAATGTTTTTTTTTGGTCCTTTATCCCGGAGACGTTTTTCACTGCTGTCTTGCAATGTGACAAAGGTTTATTTAAAAAGAAGGGAATAACTCTTCTACTTTTTCAGTCCCTTGAATTTACCTTTGTCTTGAGAGAAAACACAAAAAAAGCTGTTTCACTAGCAGATCAACAATGGCATAATGAAGAGGAGGCAGTGTGTGTGCATGCTTTTATTCCACGTGCCAAAGAATTTAAGCACCGAGTGCTGTCTTTCATTAGGAACGCACATTTATTTCATATTAGTGTATGCTTGAATGTTTGTAGAAGATGCATAGCAGCAAACGCATGCCTTCCTATTCTGCAGCCAGCCACAATTCTTGGACGTCAGGTTGGAACTGGAGTCGGCTCACATGGGAGCTCATTTGGCAGACCAGCCTGCCACCGGGGAGCCTAATGAAAGCACACACAGCCAAGGCTTCAGCTACAACCAGCTCCACTCTCTTGTGAAACCAAAACCACACAGCTTTCGCTTTCTACGCTTTCTTTTTCTTACTTCAGTTGTTTGCATTGCATTCTGTGGGCCGTGGAGTCTGGTAACGTATCAAAAATGTGGTATGTAATTTAAAAACCACAGAGATTTCTGCAAGCATATGATGATTCCCCCCCATTTTTTTCTATTCCTGGGACTGTTTGTTTTGCAGATATGTGTATTTATAGAGACTAGAAAGATAAGCTTTCCTCATCCATAACTAGAACTGTTTCATGAAAAAAACAACATATTGGTTAATTCATTCTTAGCTGGTGTTTCAGATTCATGAGATTAAGGCTACGTTCACACTGCAGGTCTTAATGCTCAATTCTGATTTTTTGATCAAATCCGATTTTTTTGTCTGCTTGTTCACACTACAAATAAAATGTGACAGCAAACGCGCTCTAGTGTGAACCCTCAAAGCGGCCAAAAGAAGACGTCACACACAACGCGCTCTGTTCAGACCCAGACCAAACAGTATTGTTTGACTGATGGCCGTTAATATAAAGACTTGTTTTGGACTTCACGTTTCCCAATTTTGCTTTAAGTTATTTTGTTATTTACATGTGGCCTAATACTTATCCTTATTGCTGTTTTAGAGAGGAGCGGTGCTTCAAAGGATAGTTGCAGATTTCTGTCAGAATCTGCAGATTATACAGTACAAATAAAATGTTCACGTTTCTCCATCGTTGTCTTCCCAACAGTTTCACTGGATGGCCAGGAAGCATTCACGATGTCTTCTCGGGCGCTGATAATGCGACATGACCATTCAAACAGCAGTCGCTTTCTAAAACATCGGATATGTATCGGATTCAGTACCACATACGAAAGTGACCCAGATCGGATTTGAAAATATCAGATTTGTGCTGTTCACACTGTCATACCATGATCAGATATGGGTCGCATGGGGTCAAAAAAGTCGGATTTGATGCGCTTTCGCCTGCAGTGTGAACGTAGCTTTAGACACAGAGAAATGTGTGTGTGTGTATGTGCAGGCCTTAATTTACATGTATAGTTGTTTAGAAGTACCATATGATGATTCATGAAGTTTTCATGAGACAGCTTCTATAGAACTAGTAAACTATAGTGTCTGCATTTGTAGCATAGCTTCAGGGCTTGTTCCTACAGTTGCAGAATATACATTCTTATATTAAAAAAACAAAACAAATGTCTCTAGGTTCCAGACCTGATTTTGGATACAGCATTATCAACAGGAGCCCTGTAATGGACTGATGACCTGTTCAGGGTGTACCCCACCTCTTTCCCTTTATAGTTTTCTTTTCTACAGTACTTGTCGTTCCACTAAGTACCTACAGCACTAATAGAGTTTTCTTCTGTTGCACATTGGATGTAATAAAACCAGGGCAGAGCATTTCATGCAAACTATGGGGATGAAAGAGTGTTTCTGGTCTTATTATACAAGATATAATAATAATGATAACTTGCTAATGTTCAGTATCATTGTAATCTTGGAAGAAAGTCAGTGGAAGCCTTTAGCTTAGCATGCCTCTTACTATCACAATCAACTGGCTGCATAAACACAGATTCTTAATTTTGTTATATTCTTTTTCTTCAAATGTTTATACAGTGATAGAACGTGGTGATATACTAATTGCTGTTGTTGTATTTAGTTTACTATTCATGATATCACAAATGAAGGGGGGGGGGTGTTTCTGACTTAATGCCTTTGTTAGTAAATTACATCAAACATGTATTTTGATCTTCTTTGATGTGTCATTACAAACAATGTTTGTTTCTTTATAAAAAACAAAAACAAAAGAGTTGTAAAGAAAGAAATACGAGATATCTTCCCCTACATATTTTATTGATACTTGATAAAATTAAAACTTTTGAAGTGTCTCCGAGCTTTTGGAACCTGTATGTCATCACAGTTTTAATGGCCAAGGTAAGTAATGTATTTGATTGATTTAGAATTATAGTAATATGTCAGTCTTTCATTTTCTGAGCCAAGAACTGCATTAGTCAAATTAGGCTGAGACTCTCATCTGTTTTGAAAAAATTATTCTCAGTAATTAGTCTGAAAATAAGAGTGGTCAGATCAGTCAATAACTGATAAGAGGGGTACAAACAGCTACAAAGTGCTAATAGCTTTTCATATGCAATTCAAATGCTTTAGTCCAGTCTAAATGCATTCAATTAATATAAATTGATCACCAAAACACCAAATTATTGTGGACATATCCACAGAAATGTATTTTAAACATTTGTCAATTTTTATATTTTTTTTACATAGCTTATAATTGTGTATTTAGAAATCTTTGGTTTGGATCATATCTGAGTTGCTATAGTGACATACTGCCCATTAATTAAGACCGGTACCTATTTTAAAAAAATAAGGATGAAACCCCGGTGGCACAGTTTCATGCTGCCTCATAGCACAAAGATCCTGGGTGGAATTTTCTGTGTCATTTCACCACAATCCAGACATGCATACTAAGCTAATTGCTGATTATGATCTGAGCATTGTGTGGACCTTCTGTATTCTTTAGACATTTCATTAAGTGTACAAAAAAAGGATATCAAATAAAAGGTGCATTTGGTATTTGACCTACAATACAAAGTTAACCTTGTTTCTTTTGTATTTTTGGTCAAGTTGTAGCATTTGGTGCTCTCATTTCCTTAGCAGCCCAGAGGACTACAGGCTTAGAACCTTAGTCTAAAGACTCTATCTTTAGACAAGTGTGGAAGAAGAAATTAGTCACTCTTGATGTCTCATACAAATATACTTTAGACAAAAACATGTTAAGCAGGGTGAAGTAAAGTAACTGAATAAATTCTTTAAGTTTGGTTGCTCTGCAGTTGATGGAGGAGGAACCAATTTGGAAGTCGCTATTTCCTTTACTCTTCATCACAAGACACAAATGCAACATAAATGTGAGGTTCAGTATATTGAGTATAACTGCTGAAGCTATATAATATAAATGCCAGTTTTGGGGGTACTTCCCATTATAATTTTCTTATTTGTGCTAATACAAATACATAATGGCACCTGTGAATTTCTCTTTAAATGCTGATGCTCTCTAAACTTTGCCTTTCTTTGTCATTGTCATTGGATTAAGACATGTAATACAATTCAGTGCACTAAAGCTTGTTCCACAATCCAACTTACAATTGTACTTAGTTTGCTATGATTTTATATAGCCCTGACTACATAAACACATTAATAAATTATTTATAGACCATTTCAATCTGTTTTACTCTGATACTAAATTACTCAAATGTTTGAAATAATAAACTTTTTCTATGACTGAAGTTTCACTCAACCCCAAGGAGTTGATTGGCTGGCCTGGAATCACTATTATCCAACATGATGCCAACAGGCATCATGCATAGGTAAAAAGACAATGGTTCTTACATTTTTAATAACATACACAGTTATTACTTATACATACCAGTATTATAACCCTCATATCCCTGTAACAGTCAAACCCAGAGGCTGTGCAAAAGCAACAGCAATATATAAATGGTGTTCCACATTTAGGTAATTTGTTTATTTTTTTCAGCTCATCTTAAATTTTCCTGCTGCAGCCAAGACATTTTTTAAAAAGGGGCATGTTTTACTTTGCAGGCAAACTGCTTCTGTTTTCATCTTCAATTTACATTGTGTAAGTTGGATAATGGAACAACCTGAGTTGTATTACATGTTTTCATCTAAAGTGACAATAACAAAGGCATAGTTTACATGTTTAGACATCATCACCATCTGAAGAATGAATTCACAGGTATCAGTATACATTTGTATTTGCACAAATAGGGCAATAAAAACACAAAGAATTTCCAGAACTGACATTTCTCATCATACATTATTTGATAAGCTTACACTACAACCAGCCAGTCAAAATAAAACAACTGAAAATGTGGATCTGATAATGTGACAACACAGTTAAATGTATGAATTCTTACAAAATGAATTACAAAATTATATATAAATAAGAAATTTATTTCTTGTAAGAAACGGGAGTTACAGATGTTATAAGCTCCATGATAGTTAAAGTGAAACTAAATACAAACTATAGCTTCATTGAGTTGGCCTGTACAGACATAATTTAATTATTATTGTGAACATTTAGAGTGGATCACTGCAGTTCTGGATCACTGTACCATATTATCAAATATTTCTAGTACTGCATTTTGGCATTTGCAAGTAAATATTGTTCATATAAGTATTTATCTCTTAACCAGGGGTGGCTACATCACTTTCAGTGTTAATGTTTTGAATGTTTCTGTGAGGGTTTAGAGACTGCAACAATAAAAAAGGAATTAGCAATGATACACTTATTATTACACCATTGATGTGAAGTCTATCAGTGAGGATGCGTAGAAGATGATTATATTTTATGCATTTAGTCAGACACTTTGGTACAAATACATTTTTTTTATTTCACATACATAGTTTTTTACTTTTACTTTTGTTTTCACAATCTAAATGATTCAACAACAAAATGAAGAACTACCACAACAAAGTCCAAAATTCCTACTGGGGAAAATGATGCAAATGTCACTGTAGTAAAACTGACACATGTAGTTTGCCAACTAGCAAAGGTACAGTTAAAGGAATAAAAATAGACAAAATAAGACAGAAAAGTGGTTCATGTAGGTTGCTTGACCAATACTAACTCAATATTATGACAATCCAGCTGTTATCCTGAACAGTTTTTGAAGACTGAATTTTGCAAAATTCTTAATACTTTCATAAATAAAATAATTTTCTTGTACTTCTATTGATAAATGATATATATATTTATTAATATTTATTCAATTGGGGAGCAGAGGACAAATACTTAGCCATAGAAGCCCTTCCTGAATCAATGGAAACTTCAAAAGCCTGAAGAATGTACTTGTGGAACAGGGTTATAGCAATTTTAGCAAGTGCATCTCATGAATATTGCTATGAACTATTCTTTTGAATGATTATGTACATACATGTACATAATGAAGCATTACGTACACATATGAAAAATATAGAACATAGGAAATGATGTTTCATTGATTGGTTCAGTGAATAAGCATGGCGCAAGACTAAACAAAGTAGGTTATAGCTTAGATACAAATTTGTAATGTACATTGTTCAACTGAGTCTGTAGATCCATCCCAAAACTGAATGATTTTGGGACATATAAATTTCAAAAAGTTGATAACTGACACTTATTTCATCCAGGTCTTCATGAGAGCAACTCATCTGAGAAGTTTTTCCAGTAGTGATAGTCATTCTAAAATCTTTTGCATTTGAGACACAGTATTCAAGAACTATATCAAGATCCACAGATTTAAGGTAATGCTCATCATTTTGTGATGCCCCAAGGTTTTCTTTTCACTACCACTCTTCCTGTAGCAGTGAGAAGATTCAGTCATTCTGTTTTCAAAAAAATACACTGTACTTTGGGCTTTTCCACAATCCAGACTCTTAGTTCTATAAAAGCAGTCACATCATTTTCATGTTAAAACGACGAGGACCGGCTTGTCCCTCTGCTGAGTCAACATTAGTGCCGTTAGACTTTGATCGTGGCACATGTTCAACATCTATATTGTTTTTATGTTTTCCTTTTCCCCTGCTCCAAACAAAAAGAAGCAGGAAACAAAACAAGACCACTCCCAGGAATGTGAAACAACCCATAGCTGTTGACACTAAAATAGTCTTAAGGTCAAAACCGAGGGTCACACCAGTCGTTCCATTGGCAGTGGCATTGCTGGGATCTGTGTAGTACTGGGTCCTGTTGGCATACAGTGATCCTAAACTTTTCACCGCCAATGATGTCTTCAAGGTGTCATTTCCAGCAGTGTTGGAGGCAAGGCAAAGGTACTCTCCACTGTCTTGGACTTCTGCTGCCTTGATTTCTAGTGTACCATTTTTATGGATGGTTACTCTACTATGGCTGTTTGTTAGCACTCGGCGATGTGGGGACAACCAAGACACAATTGGCCTTGGTGTCCCATCAGCACTGCAACGCAACATAGCCTGCTGACCCTCATCTACAGTAACTGTTTGTGTTTTATTTTCACGAATTTTCGGTTTGGTACATGTAACATAATAAGACAGGAGAGTCTCCTTAAACTCCTTAAAAGGGCGTCCACGAATGCCCTCAGGTGTGCTGCATTCTGGCTGTGAATCCCCAAAGAAGATGGAATGCCTCTTCTGCAGGATCCACATGAGGCGGCAATCACACACTAAGGGGTTGTTGTCAATGAGAAGAACCTCCAGAGCCTCAGGAGACTGAAAAACGCCCTTTTCCAATGTATCCAGTCGATTGTGTGAGATATTGAGAACTCTGAGACCCCGCAGGCCTTGGAATGCATACTGTTCAATGGTGGTCAGCTGAGCTCCAACAATATGCAGCTCTCGCAGCCGAACCAGTTCCATTAGCATGCCCCCTTCAATGTGCCTGATGCGGTTGTAGGACAGATTGAGATGTGTCAGATAGGGAAGATGCTTCAGGGCTAGGTAAGGGAAGGTGGACAAGTTGGTGTTGGTTATAAACAGTGTTGTCAAGTTGAGGCCATGCAGGGTATTAGCTGGCACATGGTCTAGTGAAGGCCAGTTATCAATTTCTAAGTGCCGCAATCGGAATAGCTTTTTGAATGAGTATGGATGTAAAGTGCTAATGCTGAGGTATCGTAGATGCAGGCTGACCAGGTTGTGCAGATGAGAAAGAGCCTCAGTGGGTACAACTGTTAGGTTGCACCTTTCTAAGGTTAGTGTCTCCAGGCTTAAAAGTCCACTGAATGCACGGTGAGAGATGTAAACCAGGTCATTGTCACCCACTTCCAAAAACCTAAGATTGTGCAAGTCCTGGAACATATAATCCAGGAGAATGACAATCTTGTTGTCACTTATATCCAGTCGGGTAAGATTGGCTAAGCCTGTGAAGACACCCAGAGGAATGAGCTTGATTCGATTGCTTTTGAGGCTGAGCGAGTGCATGTTAAACAACCCATTGAATGCTCCAGGCTCAACATAGCTGATAATATTTCCACTGAGGTCAAGTTCCTCAAGCCCAGGGAAGGCAAAAAAGTCATCAGGGTTGATCATTGTCAGCTTGTTCTTACTTAAGTCCAGGATTCTTGTTTCAGTTGGGATGCCATCTGGGATGGTGGGCATGCGCTTACGGTGACAGACAACTGCCTTGCTTTGTGCTGAACACTCGCATCGCGAGGGACATCCCAGGGTAGAACCCACAAAAACAGCCACGAGGGCCAATCCCAGGAAAGGCTGCCAGCATGAGATGACCGTGTGCGGCATGACTTTGCTCATAAACCCGACCATTCTGTCACGGTTCTGCAAGACAAGAAAAAACAAAGGGAGAGAAAGCGATATATTAGCTGGTTCCTCATGATAGACTTCATTGTGTGCTTGAAGAATGAATAATGAATATTCACAAATAACAGGAGAATTAACTATGGAGAAAACCACACAAGGTGAACATAAAAGTATTTGATAAATGTAGCTCACCACATCGAAATATCTATCTCTTGCCTTCCTTAGCATTCTTGTGGATGTGTACAGGGTGAACAATTGGGTGCTAGGCTTTGTTTTGACATCACCCACTGTTTCACTAGAAACAAAGAACTTCTGAAAAAGTTTCTTAAAAAGCTGAATGTTTTTATTGTAAATGATTTATCTATTTTTGACATGTATATATATATATATATATATTTTAAACACATTGTTATTCGGAAATAGTAGCATTGAGAAAAAGTATCCACCCTATCTCGAAAAGGACAGAAAGAAGAAAAAGAAAGAATAAAGAATAAAGAAACCACTCGAAAATGATGGAATTCATGGAGGTGTAACATGGAAAAATTGAGAAACTTATAAAACTGAAACACATGTAACATTCAAAGAACATTATGAATATCATTACAAGCATTTCCACCAAAAGAGCAGAATTTACTAATTTCTCATGTTGAATATTTTTATATTTTTTGATTTAGAAATAAAACATGTTTAAATCATGGATACTCAAGAAAAAATAATACAAAACACAACTTGCACTATATCACTGGGTGGCTTTACATATTTCGGTTATTCATACATACAGCTGTACTTATCTATATCATAAAGCACATACAGTAGATACATGAACTAATGCCGTGTTTGCAACAAACAGACTGGGTGACAGGTTGCAAGGATTGCAAACCATTCCTGCCTCATTTGGTGTGTCATGGGCTGTGCTAAATTTAAACGATGACAGGAATAATCTGAATTTCTCCTCAGGCTTATTCTAACAGATTATGGTGCAAAGATAATATGATGACATACTTATCTAAAGAGAAGCATTATATAAACCTAAGAAATCAAGAAATAAGATAGCTGAAATATTTCAGCTGCTGTAATATAATATTTATATGATAGGACATATTTCTATATGGAGGAGGCATATATGAAAAGTAAACTTTCATATTGATATTTTAATGTTCAGTTACTATTCAAACAGTATAAAGATTTATTTTCAAGTCTAGTTTAATACAAACAGCCACAACACAGATAACTGCAGCCTTGAGAGGACTGTTGAGAAAAGTTGATTTAAGAACTTGGTGAAACAGTTCTACTCCGAGTCAGTCCCAAATGACCAAGATACTTTCCATTTTGCTAAGGGAGAGACTCCAGAAATGTTAAAAACAATACGCTTGTTTCTGCTTATATCTACAATCTAATTTGTTCAGTCACTACCCAGAGTTCATGACAATCGGCCAGGGTCAGAACCTGGATCGACAGCTTCAGGATTGGCTCATTTCACCACAGCAGACCAGCACAGTGCCCACATTACTGTAAGTGCTGCACCTATCCATCCGCCAATCTCCTGCTCCACTCTTCCCCTCACTCATGAACAAATCCCCTGAGACAGTTAAAGTCCTCCACTTAGACCAGCAACTCACCCCTGGTCTGGAACGGACATGCCCCCCTTTCATAACTGAGAACCATGGCCTTATACTTGCAACAGTTTATTCTCATGCAGCCACTTCACACAGAAGTGCAAACTGCCCCAAAACTGCCTTGTTGGAGGTAGCCAACAGGTAGCCATAGGGGGTCATATGATTGTTGGGGTTTTCTCTGTATGTTTTTAACTGGAGTCCCCTGGGATCCCAAAACATTTGTATTTTAAACAGTTACTAATTAAAGCAGAAAGGCAAAACAATAATGTGACATCACTAGAAACAAATTGCATTTTTAATAATGGTTGTATGACCGGGGTATGACAAAAAATATACCCCAGTCAGTAGGATGAGTTTTAATATCAAATATATCAAGTTTATCTTTTTGAATTAAATTAGAAAAAAATGGAAGATGTAAATTAAAAACATTAAATAAATAATGTAACTCATTTACATATTACTTTTCTATATTTTTGCAATAAAACACTCATTATCAATCCACATTTCAAGATGATTTTTAGAAAAATACAACACTACAAAATGGTATATATAAACAGTATATTTAATCAAGATTATTCTTTCAATCTAAATACTAACATAGGTATATTTTTTCTCAATCTGAAAGCCCAATCAGTGTTTTAGAAGTAACTAGTAAGATTAGTAAGATTTTGAAAGTGGCTTCAGTGGCTCCATATTGTGGAGATTAATATATTTGCTTAACACATGAAAGATCCCCAGGTTGAGACAGGGAGGGGACACAAACCCCTGAAAGGGTTGCAGGTAAGGAAGCAGATGAAATAAACTGCCTTGATCATCACAAATAAAATTCAAGGATGCTCACAACTGGCTCTCCACAATACTTCTCCTAATACACACACCTGTAACTTCTATGTTTTGTATTTTTTAAATGTACGCAGGATTGTCCTTTAATCCTAAATCTTAAAACCACTTAAAAATATAGCACAATCAAAAGTAAATGAAGCCGATAATGATTTTAACATAGTAGTCAATCAATCATTTCTAGCTACAGTGGACAAAAATGACTCTCTGTACAGAAGACTCTTGTTGTGCACAAATCTTTCCACATAATAGCTGGCTTATGTACTCTGGCTGTCCACATGAATTGCAGCACAATATGATTTGATGGTTTACTAAGAGGGTGTCTAATCAGGATAATGATTGGAATTCTTTGTAACAGTTCATAATCAGGATTTGAGTGAGCCTGTTATGTGACCTAGTCACCTGCACACTTCTGAATGAGAGTACCCTAGTGCATCAAGTGCATCATCAGTGGCACCCACTCAAGTGTGTCCTGCATAGGAGCAAATGCCACATAGAATTAGGCAGATGCCCCAGGGCAGCGTCCACAAATAACATTCCAGCTATCTGTTCATTCACAGTTATTTTTTTGTGTGGAAATGTGCCCCTCACTTCTGAGTGCACTGTTTATTTTTCTTTTCCTTATAATTTCCTTTATAATTTAACTGAAAACAACACATATTTAGTGTGCCGTGTGTTCTGAGCTGTGTTAGAATCATTGTGTGTTTAACAAGATACAAGATACAAAATTTTCCCTCTCTCACATGACAAATTTGTTCAAAAATGGTCTTTCAATAAAACCAGTTTAACCCCCCCCCCCAACCCAACCTTGGATTTTCATGCATTTTCATTTTATCTCAATATTCTGGAAACTTCCTATGACATTCACCGACAGTCCAATGGCAGAAATCCTGCAATGCACTGTGAGATAAGTCTGTACAGGGAAGGTTTTTCTATAATGTGGCCCTTGACCCACATTAGTGCAGGGTGGGATCCTGAGAGGGGGATGATAACAGCTAATGGTGTCTGACTCAGCATAAATCCATGAACAGACATTTCGCAGGGGTGCTGAGGTCACATGAGCAATGCCATCAACCCAAGCATACATACACAAATGGCCCAGTGTGAAGAGCAAACTTATAATACTTTTCTTGGCTATTAAATCATCATTTGCTCTTCCAGTATAACAAATATATGAGAAAACCTTTTCTTAGCCTATTTCTGGTAAGCACAGAGTTCACATCACTGAATAATTTCCATATGAATCGCTAAAAACATATGGGGCACTTCCATCCCATGTTCCCTCTTTATTTTTCAACACAGCCTCAGGCAAACTTGTGAGGGGATGAGTAGAAATGATGCCCGACTTTATCAGAGTGGCAAACCACACAATTATACTGTTAGTTATAGTTTTATTCTTTCTTGAAAGGCTTTCTGGTCATAAGAAATCTGTTATATTTCCTCATCATCAGCTGCACTTGTGCACGATATATAAGCTATTAGTCTTGTCAGAATAATAGTGTAACTCAGAACTCTTGACATGATGTCCAGGTAAGTGAATCCTACAAGAGGTTTTATCAAAACGGAATTTGAAGGTGAGAGTGTTGCAATTGCTCCCTGGGCAGCTGACTGATGGGTAACTGCAGAATTTCTGTTTATTTTTCTTTGGTATAGTCTCACTATAACTATTTTATTTTGCTTACCCTTTTTTTTAAGCATTGTCTTGTAGCATATCCATACAGACAACATGTACAAAGTGAGTTTTAAAGTCCATTAAGTGATAGTGATAACCAACAAATCTAAACCTTAAAAAGTAACATTTAGGTTCAGAGATGGTACTATGCTGCGATCTATATCTCACATATAGTGCATATACAAAGTGCATGCAGGTGAATTTGTGTAGGTCCATCACTGAAAACAGTCACTTGTTAGAGCACATCTCATGAAAATGGCGATCAGATACGCTGTCCATGGTCCTGAAATCATAACAGTTTAATTTGTTTAATACTTTACTGTTTGAGTGTAATAAATCTATTTAATGCTTTGATCCAAACAACAATAAACAGCACCTTAAAACTAACAAACAATTTCCAAACTCTAAGTGAAAAATGGGATGCTATTCAGAATTCCCATCCAGAATTCTGATTATTTTTAGGACAAGGATCAAAGTCGGTGTTTTCTTCCCTCCATTCTTCTTCCTATTGAGAAGATTGTAAAATTCCTGCCACAGACGGTAAACCAAAACCTAAAAATGAAGAATTGCAAGAAGTTTTGTTGTCGCTGGTATTGCATGGTTCCATTATGCTGGAGGTTCCAGATCATCTCTGAGTTCACTAAGCAAATTTACAATTAGATGACTTGGAAATCTCTACATTTTTATCACATCTTTGTTTGGCTCTTTAGCACATGGTCTCAAATCTCAAAATGCCTCCTCTACACAGCAATAACTGCCACATTATCAAAGCCAAAAAATAAGCCAAAATAATAAGACAAAAAAAATAAAAAATAAGACTGCTTTTTTGACATTAGATATTAGTACAATTAGTAATAAATTACATGTGGCGAACATTAGTAAATCAGTTTGCGCTTTGTACATACTGGCAATGCATTTTTTATGCCAAAACTAAGTTTGTTCTGGTGCAATGTGTTAGTGAACATGGCCATAGTGAAAAATTTGGTTTTACTCGGTTCAGTGAATACCCTTCTGATAAAACTGTTCATTTACATGTAATTAAAGTCATATGATAGCAAATGCAACAAATCTATTTACCTTAAATCTGAGCTTGTTTATTTAGAACAAGCTGAAATTTGAGGAGGCAAAGTCTGTATTTATTCCTTTCTAAAAAAACAAAAAAAGAAATTAATTTTAGTTGTTTAGTTTTCAGTGTTCTAGGTATTAACTTACAAAAAGAAAAGACAATACTAATTGTTGTAGGCACAGTTGTTTAAGATGTAGTATCTCCGAACTATAGCCGAGCGTAGCAGACATAAACCTCAGATGGTCCATATGACATATGTCTGTCCTTCTGTCTTTTATTCCACAGAAACATGGTAGAAAGCAAATTAAGTCTAGGAATCATGGGTCAGTTTACACATAATTATCTCTCTCCCTGCTGAGAAGAGTGGACACTCACCATCTATCTTTGAGTTCAAATTATTTACCAACTAATTATTCACAGAGCGCCAATAAGAAGCTGATATAATCATGGATAATTCACTCAACAGTAGACCTTATTGTACAGGACGCTGACTTATTAGAATATATGTGATCTTAGCAAAGGAAGAGAAAACATTTTGCATGCTGTGACGTAAGAGTGTTTTAAGAAAGCATAGTTAAGCCTAATAATACTTCACTATTAAAACCATATGTTTCTGAAGTTATTTGAATGCGGGGTGCTGGGGTATAAAACTTGTCCAGGATTATATTAAGCTGTCTTTTCAAGTAAAACCATGCAAATCAATGTTGATATAATGTATTTTTGTAGACTGTATGTCACTGGTTGACTTTGTAACCACTTGGTTTCCTAAGCCATAATCCAGCACAGTATTGGTTGTAAACATTTTGCTTTGGTATTTATTTGAGGGGTAAGTTTGCACACCCTGAATGGTCACAAGGCACTTCTTATTTTGCCCGAGAATTTTGAGGATTTAGATAACAACTTGGCCTCTGTGCAATCAACCAATGAAAAGCCACTTGTGAAATTTTCCTGCCTCTATCTCCTCAGGAAAGGTTTCCAGACTGTGTTTGATGTGGCCCCCAGGCACTGATCATTGCACATAATGTGACTCCTCTTCACACAAAAAAACCTCTCTGCATTAATGGTGGATGGATGGAGACAGTTGCTTTCTTTACCCAGCAATTATTAACACTCCTTAAAAAGCATAATCAAAGTGTTAGATTTCAATTTTTTGAGTTGGAAGATGGCTCCAAAGAAAGAGCTACTCTGGAAGGCAGGAAAAGGATGAAAATTAACTCTGAGAGCTTGAGTGAAGCTGCAGAGGAATGGGACTGTGTGCAGAGTAAAGCTGTAATAAAAGTAACATTATGTGCAATCACGCAGGGACAGTATATGCTACATACTGGGTGCAGCGTGCAAGAAGCAAGCCTCAAATTAGCATCTGATATGGCTGCCCTCATGTCAAAGGGTCCAGTTCATTGCAATGTAGTTGGTTATCATGTGAAAAGAATATGAACCAAGACTCTTTCAGAAAGTGACAAAAACATACTGTAGTATGTAGAGTTAAAAAAACAAACCTACATACAAACACAATATTACAGCACTGGGCATATCTTAATTTAAGTATAAGATAGAAACCACGCCAGCACTTATCCTTCTGCATATCTTTTTTTTGCATTTACACTGGTCAGAGTTCCTGCAGCCCTGAAATGGTTAATTCTTGCTTTCTGAAAACAGAGGAATACAAAAGCAAAGTCTTTGATAGCTTAATTTCCCAGATAACTACAAAATAACAGCACAACCTCATAAGGGTCATTGTAAGGGAAAGTTATTAAATCATCATTTTATTTTAATGAGGCTTATATCTTATAATGATGCTACCCTGAAGGAAAGATGTTATTAACTTGCAGGTTAGTTCACAGTCAGAGTATGCAATTAACCCACCTTTTCAAAAGAGCATCGGCAAGCAATCAAATGGGATCATAATGAGAGGAAAGAGATTGCAATGCTCTTTGGCTTATTCATTATTGAGAGGGTCTTTGCAAAGGGCAGTGAGGCTTTAAGGTGAGCCTGCCAACATGCAAAATAACACTGTACTCCTTTAATAAACCAGTGTGTATCTGACTTCTGATGCTACAGAATGGCTCCACAGGATGTGACCTGGATACGATTAAACAAGTCTGCTTCCTTCAATTTTGCCAAACACAAATAATTAAGGAAGGAAGGCAGCAATATTTCAAATAAAAGTAGGAGTAGGAAAAACAAGAATAATGTGAGCAGCGGCAGTCTTGTTGACTCCTAATGCATGCAGATGGCAGTGAAACAATCTAAAGACGTTGCTGGTAATTGTTGTATTTTCAAAAATTTTCATAAATTGTTTTCAGCATAGCTAACTGTACAATTCATTAACATATACACTGCAAGAGCAACATAATTATAGTCACATGACAGAGGGCTTTGGGACCTAGAACCCTTAACAGTGAGGATCAACAGCCTTGGGGCAATAACAGGCTTCCATGCACAAATTACCCTTCTGCTTGGCTTGCAGAGCGAAGTCAAAGCTCAATTAATCCATGTTAATTAGAGATAAACTTGGTAGATTGAGCCAGTTGCTTTTTTTGGTGTCTGATAACCCTTAACTTGGGATAGAGTCAAACACTGCATCAAACAGTCAGATCTTGATTCATCCCACAGGAAAAGCCTCTCAGACATGAGCCTTAATCCCATGTATAATAACTATTAAAATTCTAAACTTTGAAGACAAGCAGGAGCTTGTAAAAAAAAAAAAAGGGGGGGGGGGGGGGGGGGGAGAACAAAAATTCTGTAATTAAATGGGAGGATAAAAATAAAACAGCCACAATATGAGAGGACTTAATAAGGTCTGGGGAATAGTACACTGTCATTT
Source organism: Pelmatolapia mariae (assembly GCF_036321145.2). Taxonomy (NCBI): domain Eukaryota; kingdom Metazoa; phylum Chordata; class Actinopteri; order Cichliformes; family Cichlidae; genus Pelmatolapia; species Pelmatolapia mariae. The sequence continues at coordinate 17,464,547 of NC_086228.1, read as the reverse complement.
CATTACATTTGTGACAAGTGGGAAAAAAATCAACCAATTTCTCAGTTCATTAGAGAGACATGTGTTATGTATTAAGAGCTTTATTGCAGTATATTTTTCTCAGTAAAACTGACTCTCTTATCCAACATAAACATTACTGCACCGTTATATTGATGCTGAAGTGCCTTATATTTCCACTTTAGCAGTTCAGAATACTTCATCTCACATTACTAGGGGAAATGGCCTAAAGTAGCCTATATGTTCCAGAAATGCTGAAAAGAAAGACACTTATTTTCTTATCTAATGCAAATAATCAGAGTCATATATGCAGAGATCAACAGCAGATCTTTTACCATCTACAACTTAGCAACCACTTACACAGATACACTACTGTGCACACATTTTCTACGCCCTATGCATATCCTTTTTCACAAACTCTTTATTTAATGTGTATTGTAGCTTACTAAGCTACATTAGCTAGACAGATTGAAAAATCAATAAATGCATTAGACAACACGTCCTGCAATATGAGCATTAGACGAGTTTTTACATGGATGCATGCAAGTATATTAATTACTCATTGTAATTAGAATCCAATAATAATCAAGACTCAAATAAAACACAGATGTGTAGCGTTACAATGTACAACTATCAAAAACCATGTTTTAGATTTGCCATTTTTCACTTCACATTTCAAGCAGTGTTACTACCATAAATCAGTGAAGCCTGGGGGGATTTTCTTTTTTCCACCTGCTACTCCCCCTTGAGAGATTAGCCCACAACAGTACCTCAGAAGCTGTGCGCTATGCTGGTTCTTGCTCAAAGGTACAACCAGCAGAGTGTGCACTGCTTGCCAACAATAAGACTTGAACCTGCTGCAGGTGCTTACAACCTGCTCCCTAAATCATGTCACAGTATTTCTAGGAATAGGTAAAAAAAAAAAAAAAACATGGATAGGCGTGGGAGGGAAATAAAAAAGAGGCAACTTTAAACACTTTTTCTTAATCCTCTCTCCTTTAATAATTTCATCATAAACTTGCATAACCAGCAAAGACTGTCTCAAATTTTCATCACTCATCTCTTAAATTTTCACTGACCTGGACTCTTTTCTCATGCAGCCTCAAGTCTAAAGAGCATTTTTAAAATGATAAGCAGAACCTTGAGTGAATTTCTACCTTCTCCGGCTTTGAACTAAAAAACCTTGTGAGATAATTTGTGTGAACTGATTAAAATGCATTTGCAGCCGCTGTTAACACATTGTGTGGGCTCCTGAGAGCCCTTGTGCATTCTCTTCTTGGACCCCCACCCCTCTGTTCCTAGGCAGCCTACATCAGGTCTGAGTCAGGGGGTGTTTCATCTGTACAATGACTCAACAACAGAGGCAGTTAAAGACGGTACGCACACACCTCATCCTAGCCTATATTTAAATCAGTCTTCCCATAAATATACCATAAAGCTCACAAATACACAGTGTAGCAACAACATGCAACATGAACAATTAGCTATGATAAAGGAAGACATGCACTGCTTCCATAAATGCCTGTAGCAAAAATTTAGAAAACAACAAACAGGATGACTGCACCTGCCATAATGGAAGCGTGATGTTTCCTATTGCCAAAAGTGCATCATTTTAGACCGCATACTCTGCTGAGAGGATGCTTTTCAGTATTAAAATGAGACACTGTAAACATCTCATAGTCATACTGATAAAATGACAGTAATATTAATTAACAGCTTGATATTATTACATTTGGCCCAAGCTTTGTAAATTTATCACAAGCAGCTACTGTTGTCATTTGTGCATAATGTACCATTCAGCACATCCACAAGAGGCCATTGAACATGCTTTTTGTGACCAAAAACAGACAAAGAAATGCAGATCGATCTATCTATCTATCTATCTATATATATATATATATATATATATATATTGTAAAAGAGAGAAATTATTCATGATGTTAGCTAAAAGGAACACATGCAGCTACAGCATACACATGCATCTCTGTGATGTCCCAACAGTCTTTCAGTATACTTAGCAGGAAATCTTATCTAAATAGCTGCAAGACATCTTTCCACCCCCCCTTTACAAAATCAAATTCAATATACAGCTTGATTGTTTTAAACTGTATTCTCTTATGCCACTGTTTTCTCTTCTCATTTCTTACTGTGTTTTCTTTTGTCTCCCAACCTCTCCATCCTTTCTCTTTGGTTTTCTGTCTCCTTGTCCAATCAAGAGATCTGGCCTCTGACCTTGCTGCTCAATGCCATTAAAATCCTTTCAGTAGTGCAGCTTGTAACACCTTGAGAAAGACTAGAAAGCCTTCTTCTGTCCTTGATATATGCTTGTAGCCTTTTCTCTTTATAGTCTTTACAGTCTAATTTTATGCTGGTGTGAGGTATACAGTGTTAGGGGAAGTACAGATGCATTTAACTGTTTAGCTTTACACCGGTGTTTTAAACAGGGCTGTAAAGGCATATTGATTGACTTGAAAGGGCCTTTTGTGTTTTACCACTAAACCCAAGAAGGTTCTGAAATAAACAGTACACTAACAAAGAAACAAAACAAGAAATGTGTGGATAACTTCAATAACAATTCATTGACGTTTATTTTTATTCATTACATCAATTTTTGTGTACTTTCTATAAACATCTTGTATATTTCCTCTCCAGTTCTCCCAAATGTAAATTTCATTATTGTTGTGGCTTGGAAATTAGTCCTGAGAGAAGTTTTACTTCCTCCAGGATATTCTTTTTTTTCCTTCATCTAAACTGAGGATCTCATAGTAAATACTTTTTATTTACTACAACATGTAGGCTATTGAGGGAAAAATCACACATTACAAACACACTAAAGGAACAATATTATATTCCAACACACTAAAGGTGTTGGAATATAATATTGTTCAGGTAGGATAGAAGGTAAGTGCAGATATGAGTAATATATATAAGATGAAGTATCACATTGTCATTGTCACTGCATGTAGAAGAGTGTGCAACACTGTCACTAATACAAGTAAAAAAAACAAACAAAAAAACAGAAAAATAACCAACATAAAGACACAAAGCTTTGCCTCAATACCTCACTGCATGATTACTACCCAGGGGAATTCAGACAACAGTGCTAATCTGACTGAACAGCTGAACCCTGAGCAGGGGTTTTTACAAAGAAGTAATGGACCCCTCGGAGGACAAATCAAAGCCACAATTTAAGTGATTTGGCTGTTTCTATAGCTTTCTTGTTATCACTCATCCAATATGGTTTTCTGTTGTCCATGCAGGGAACACAAAACTTTACTAGTTATTGATCAGTCCATTGGATTCAGCTGATGAAAAAGCCGTAAAAGAGAATAAAAGGAATGGCAGGCAAAGAAGTCCAAAATTACACTCCAGTTGATTCTTGTCCAAAATATCTTCATCAATATTGCATTTATGGCCCGTGATGCTTTTTACCTTCTAATTCAGGGTACGTGAAATGATGATGCACACATGCTGTTTAATGTTACTCATTTGCTCACACTCATTAGAATTAATAATTACACTATCCATCATTTTGTTCCTATCCATTTTCAGGATCCTTTCAGGACTGGAGCCTATCCCTGCTGTCAGAGAGTTAAAGGTGGGATATGTCCAGGACATGTTTGTCACAGAGCTAACAGAAAAACAGAAAACTATCGACTCTAACATTCACACCTATAGGTTATGTAGAACTGACAATTAACTTAAGATACATTTCTTTGGGCTATGGAATAAACGTGAAGTACCAATCGGGAAAAGGAAAAACATGTAAGTATTGGATACATTTCTTTCCATTGATGTAACAGATACGTCGATATTGCCAAAAATATCAGTACTGTACCAACCTCAAAAATCCAGTTAGGAGGCAGTTGCAACATTGCCAAAGATGTACATAATTATCAAATTTTAAGATGTTCTACCGAGTAAAGTGTTTTTCTTTGCAGTAACCCTTACAGGAATGTCAGAAGAAAGAAAATAATACAGAATATGACAACCAACTAAATGAGAATAAAATTGTTTTAAATCATTAAATTGTTTAGAGGGCTTATTGGTCTGCTGGATCCCATGTGTTCTATACAACTGAGGTTTGGAAACAAACATTTCATAGGAGGCATCTGAAACAATATCTCTCCTTATGTAATCAGGAAAAAAAAACTATAATTAGAGTAGAATATATATGTGGAGGTGGGGGCTCTGTATCCGTCTCTGAGCTTGCTGGAAACATGGTCCGCCCTCTGGTGGGACTTATCACATGTTGACAGAAATTAGGAACGACTATTTTCAGATTTGCTTTATTAAAGTCTCTTGCTACAATAAAGATCCTATCAGGATGAAGAGATTGTAGGTTGCTGATAAAAAAAAACTAGCTGGCTGCTTTATTCAGTCTTGGTATTGGTGCTTGGTGAAATGTACACAGCCAAAACAATGACTCCTGCGGCAGATAAAACCTCTGTGTTTTGCTGTGATGTACTCTTTGTTGCAGAGCGATCTGGCACTGGTGATGCAGATACTGGGCAGTGGTGGTTTATGGGGAGCCATCTTTAGCCTGGTTTGTATTCAAGCTCTTCACACCTGCTTCTGCTTTTTTTCTCTCCACTGCCTTTAAGGTCTGCAGCCTGCTATACTGATCCTTGGAGCGCCTGTCCTGTGCAGGATCTTCTTTAGGACATCCCCTTGTTGATAGTTTACAGCGAGATCTATCGCACAGCCAGAAGTGGCAATCTTTATTAGTTCCTCTCCACTGTAGGGTGGAGGGTTTGTGACAGAAAAGTAAGCTAAGAAAAGAAAAAAAAACCAGCACCAAAAATCATGCTCTATACAATGATGACTGACACAGCTGTGATGTTGCCATGATGTCGCAAGTATATGTTTTGCTCTCACGACAAGCCAAACTTCAACAAGAAAATGTGTCCCCTGTCAGTGCTTAGTTCTATGAATAATTATCCTACCATGATACTTTTCAAACTCTGTGCCTTTGAATTATTCATAAGGAAAATCCTGGGTTCTCTCGCTGACGCTTTCACCAAACTCTCATTTGGAACAATTGGAGAAAGCAAGTGGTGGGAGTAAAATGAAAAGAAAACACGCAAAAAATGGAGATCATTGAATTTCAGCATGAATCTGTCAGAACGTCTTGTCAAAGGCAATAGCCACAGGCTTCATTCAGTCAAACATGCAAAAGTAGGATTGTGTTTGCATTGCCGGCGGGTGTTCAGGTAATGTCACTTAAACAATGTTGACTTGTGAAAACAGTACAAAAGAATGTAGCCAGAATTTAATCAAAATAAACATGTTCAAGTTTAATTAAATTGCTTTCTCAGTTGCACATTGCCTCCAGTACAAACAATGGAATATCATTACTGGAAAAAGTATAAAAATAAATAAAATTAAAAAAACTTTGAAAAATTCAAATTAGGGAACTTCACTAGAGTCTAGTAGTGTAAAAAAAGACATAAACAAATAAAAATAATACTAAGCTGTAATAAATTAATTTTGTTTCTCACGTTTATCTATCCTTTTATTGTTGTTGGGTTTGCGCTTCACAGGCCCCGCTGGTTTAGAGACTTATTCCCGTTAACGAAGCCAGACGAACGGCTCAACCGGTTTTTCACATGCTAGCACAGGAAGGATCTCAGAGCAGCCCTTCTGCCCTCGGTCTCAGACCACTTCGAAGAACCACCTTCCCCTGCAGCCTTTTATTCTGTGACACACAGTTTACACAAACACCCATTGTAAACCCCCCCTATGGTCACAAAAGGTTAAAACACTCTGTGTGTGTGTGTGTGTGTGTGTGTGTGTGTGTGTGTGTGCACGTGAGTGAGTGTGTGTGTGTGTTTGTGTTTGGGGGTGTGTTTGTGTGACTTCCTGCTCACCAAAAGGGTCATAAAGGCAGGAAGTTTACTAAACAAGAAAACGGAACCTTCACATAGGATGTGCCTATAATTAGGGATGGGTATCGAAAACCGGTTCTTGTTGAGAACCGGTTCCCACTGTTTCAATTCCTTGGAATTGTTTGCCATTTTTGCAAACGATTCCCTTATCGATTCCAGTCACCCCGAATGACGTCACCGCGTTGCGGCGTGTCATTTACCTGACAGGAAACATGGCGGCTCAAACGCTAAAAAGTTTGGTCATACTTTACGAGAACGGATGACAACAGGGCAACTTGCAATACTTGCAAAGTAGATATTTCATTTAAGGGAGGAAACACTACGAATATGCAAAAGCATTTGCTCACAAAACACGCGATGACCTTAAATGAATGTCGTGTTTTTAATTCCGCTCTGGACTCGTGAATCTCAACCCAGCAGCAGCGGTAAAGTTTGCACGTCCTCTCCCGTTAATGCGGCGGGTAAATAATCAACTAACAGTGCATATTATGTTAGCGCGATCTGCCTTATTACAAAACCTGCCATTACTGTGCATTTAGGTGACCATGATGAGAGAGACAGACAGAGTCTGGCTGGCTCAGATGCTGGCAGTTTTCGCTGCAGTCTACCGGTAGCGTCTCCTTTCAGGCCAGAATGTCACCGAGCAGTGACTAAGTTTGTGGTAAAAGGCATTTGCCAGACCAGATGCCCCCGATTTTCGGTAAGTGAATGTGTTTAATTGTAGGCAGGGACATTACTGGATATTCTTGTGTAATTGCTACAGAATAGTTTATGTTATACTTTGTTATTGGTACAGAAGAATATTTATTTTATTATTTTACATTTACAATTTTTTCCCCGGGGACCCTGTGACACCCCATTGAAGAGCCATAGGCTGTGGATCTCTTAAGATCTCACTGTTGGGTTTGTAAGGCCATGTTACTCCTAAATTTCTATCTTGTTCAAAGAGAAGATATAAAACAAAGTTCTAAGCTAATCGACCTTAGTGTTCTCCTTTTTAAAAAGAATCGATATGAGAATCGATAAAGAATCGATAAAGAATCGAATCGTTAAACAGAATCGAAAATGGAATCGGAATCGTGAAAATCTTATCAATACCCATCCCTACCTATAATAAAACACTACAGCCTCCCCCACCATTCAACAGGCTGGGGAGGGAGTCAGAAACGGAATGTCAGAACGGAACAGGAATGTCTTTGATCATATAGTTTGAACTAAGACTTACAAATTTAAGTAACACAATGACAACATTTAACAACCTTCTTCAGCTGATTGTCATTGCAATGGACAAGACGAATACATTTCCTTCTCTAGTGGCTTCCTTGACTGTTTGGTAAATATTGGAGGGAAACACCCTCAGTGCTAATCACTAAATTACAGAGTGAATGAAAAGAAAACATTTAATCTGTAAAATGAGCATTAAAAGGGTTAGAGCTGGCTGTATTAAGATATTATATCCAACCATTTTTGGAAAACTAGTAACTGAAATTTTTAGTACACTGTTCAAAAAAGCAGGACTTTTGAAGTCAAAGTACCTTAAGCACTTACTCAGTTACTGTTACAGTTCTGTCATATTTGCAGGCAATCCATCAAAAAAGCAATGCAAAAGTAGCTCTCACTTTACTTCACTTTATTCTGTTTCATGTTTCCTTGAAGTTGCTTTCACAGTGAACACAGAGCAGTGAGAAAGCATCTGGATACATCCAGGGACTGTGTAGCTCTCTACACGGCAGCAGTTTAGCTAACAATAGCCCAGGGTGATTAGTTTAAGCACTCAAAAAGGGGTGATGTGGGAATGCAGTATTTTAACAGTAGGTCTGCCAAGGCAATATGTTCAAGGTAACTTCAGCTTGTAAAAGGCTGCAATCTCATTTCTGAAACAGACCCAACTGCTAACCAATAATCAAAAAGTTTCCCAGAGGAAGATATATACTTTACTCTGTTGGTTAAAATCCACACGCCTGACTTTAATAATAGTTGGAATCAAAAATTACTTGCATCAAACACAAGGCCAAATAGACCACGTTTCAAGCAAAGCCCTGAATCTAGTACATCTACAAGAACTATTACGCCTCTTTGCCTGTAATGGAATGTCTATAACTGAGAAATTATTTGTATATGTGTGTGTGTGTGCGTGTGTATTTCTGCAGGGGTGAACATATATATGTTATCCCTGCAGAAATCTAATATTTCACATAAAAGCTTGAAAAAATTGGATCAGAAGAGTCACATGCCCATGTGAATTCTGAAATAGGATTATTTTTGTAATTGTTTCCATATGAAATACATTTTACCCCTGGAGAACCAATGGGGTCAGATCCGACCCCATTGGTTTTCTAGGGAACCCATGGGGTCAAATTTGACCCCATGGGTTCTCCAGGGTTAAATTATACCCTGGTTTAGAAGAAAAATTCCAGTTTAGACTGGTCAACTATTTTAATAACTTTAATAATATCCTTTTTCTTTTTCTTAAAGATTAAAATACCTGACTGGCTACTTGTTACAATATATTTACGTGTTTAAGTTGAGTTTTATTCATAAATTGTAACCTAATGTCTTCACAACTGTTTATGATAGGGAGAGTTGCCAGCTATTTGGCACTTAACCCATGCGGGCCATAGTTGCCAAAATTCAGGGGTCAAAATGTGTTTAAGTCATTTCTGGTTTCAGCTAAGAACTTTTAATCTTAGAGCCAGTAAGCACGACATGAAACTTAGAACCAACCAACAATTTCAACCATGACTTTTAGTTTCAGTGACATTTATTTGGAAGCATTTTGACTGTAGACCAGTCTAATGCTGCAAGTTAATGCTACATGTAGGTAAATCAACTGATGGAATTGTCTCTCAAATTTACATTCATGGAGATGTGAAAGGCCATCTGGAAAGGTGAGTACTGCATGAGCAGACAAGAATGACTAACAATAAATAAATAAATAAAACCTTTTTCAGTATTATTTGGGCACTTCACTGTTTCAAGGTAGAGACATGAAAAGTGAACTTGTCTTTCCTGTATGGGAAATTTGATTCAGCAGCTCTAAAGGTTATGCTATCAGGCTACTTTGAAATTCTTCATGAATGAAGAAAAAAATCTTTGATTGTATATCTGTGTATCTGCAACATGTGCAATACGTGTAAATCCAGCAGATGATCTGATATTAAGCTGTTTACAAGAGCTCTGTGAATCAGCTCTAAAATGGTATCAAATGTCAGCATCATTGTAAAAACATTTTTATTGCATTTCAGCGACAAGTATGGCCATTTCTGAATTATGATCTGACTGGCCCACTGACTCATGACACCCCGGCTTAAAGACTGAATATATAACTACATGAAAGTTGGAGAGTTATATTTTATTATGGATTGAACAAAAGATTATAAATATGGAAAGACTACCAACTTTCTTTAATATACACTGTGACAATTAAGGACAAATAAGCATGTTTTCTGGCACAAACACATCTGACATTTAATGATTGTTTTTTTGGGATCAAGTGTTGTTTAGTCCAGCTCAATCCTAAAGGTGATGTCACTAGCTCACATTTTACATGCATCTATTTACAAGTTTGCTAAAGATATTAAGTTTAAAAGATAATTACCAGTGCTGACAACAGGTTTTTATAAACAATTATGCATAAATTTCTGGTATTTGATAAGCCCATAGTTTATCATTTAGAAAATGATAAACAAGCAGAGGAGTTGTGTTCATTTGGGGGACAATTTTGCCAAGGAAACAGATTTGGAGACACTCACCAAAACAGTTCTGTATTCTTGTAGTAGACTTATTGAGGACTCTTTATTCCTCACAACCACTTTCCTGCATTAAAAGTTTGTTGCTACCTAGAGACCTAGGGTGGGTTTCTTCAGGGCTCTGTTTGCTGAAGATAAGCTGTAACTGACTCTACTGCAGACAGACCCTTTTGCAAAGAAATCATTAACATGGCCATTTCTCATGGCACTTGGCTGATTTCTTCCATCCTGAACACTAAGGATGTCTACTTAAATTAATGACTTTCTTGACTGCTTGAAGGTAAGTGATGGGGAAGTTTATAATCTTTTAAGAAGGCTGAAAGGCAATGCTCAAAGGAGGAGATGGCTAATAATGTTTTATTATGAAAACAGATTAAATTAATCTTTGGATTAATCAGTTGCTCTATGGACTCACCCACAAAAATCTTATTATATTACTCTCAACACTACCACCGCTGAGGCAGTCTTTAAGTAAGCAAATTATGCCCATGTACCACCTTAAACTAATAGCTTTTATATATTTTACCAAAATTTTAATACACATTTAGGATTTCATGTGTTTTTGGTTAAGACATGTTTTAAAATTAGTGATGCCAAACCAATGTGATGTACTGAAAAAATGAAGCTTGTACCACTGCAGGTAAACTGCTTCTGAGGTAAGATATGGATCATGAGTTCTGAGATTATCTGCTGCACTGCCTTTTTCATAAGGCAGCTACACTTTCTAGCCAGTCTGGCCAACTCCTGCTACATCTCTTGCTACATCTCCCAGTCCATCTGCTAGTGCATGCTGACAATATTACTGATCCAACTGCAAACAACTTTGAAATATTTTCACACCTGTTTACTCGCAAGGATTAAACTAATTGCACTGTAACAGAGACACAGACACACTTCTTTTCTACGAGTTCACAAGTTTCTCTGAACACTTTGGCCATGTTTGCATTTACAAGAAGATAAAACCTGACCAGCGAACAGATTAAGCAAGCAGGAATGAAGAATGAAGGCTATAATACATCAACAAGAGCTAAAGATATGTGACAGATAGATAGATAGAAAGGAGACTGTACTTTGATTAAAGATGAATAATTACTGTAGGGCTCAACGGGTCACGGATGAGATATTGAGCTCGGGCAGAGTGGGTCAGATTGGGGCAGGATGTGTGAGTGGACACAGAAAACGTGGTGGGTTGCTGGCTGTACAGAAAAGTGAGAGAACCGTAGCAGAAATGAGCATAGAGTCCAGAGTGTGGAGTACTAATCCAAGCAAATAAAGAGAAATCCATAGCAGATCAGGCACACTGGAAGGGGAGGAGGGTTGCAGGCTGACAAGGGGGTATTTCTGTGTTAAATATACACTATAGTAACCATAAACCCCACTGAAACTCTACAATGGAACCTATGCTGTAATTTGGTGTTCCTTTCCTAAAAATGCAGCTAAATGTCATCCTGATGCAGCCTATAACTATTTTGATTGAACTGTTCTATGCAGTAGATTCGTCCTGTGTATTTCTGCCTGTTTTGAATAAATCATTAAGAGAATGACAATCATTGACAATCAGTATAAAGAATAATGATCAACAGCTTCAATATAAAGACTTATAGATGTCAACAAATAGAAGGAATGGACTTGAAAAAATGTACAAAGTGCAAAAACCTGAGGGACAAAAATGTTTGCATCCGAAAAGCTGACTATATAAAGCATATATAACATCATTACACCACAACAAGATAATTAACATCGAATGCACCATGAACAGACAAGAATTTAAGTTATGAAGACTACATAGATTCACCACAGAAGTCTAAATCAGCAACAAGGCAGACTGGTGTGTAGGGTAGATGAGAGAGAGGCTGCCAGCCTAGTGAAGCACAAGCAACTGTGGATGATAAGCTTTCTTTGTTCTACTTTATACTTAAAATTTATATAATAAAGTATGTTTCTTTTTTTTTGTTGTAGCCAACTGTGAGGTCAATTTTAGTTTTTCAAAATCTTTTAAATATAAAATAATTAGTTTGTTAATTCTTATTTATACTTAGAAGCATCTGATGAAACTTAAGAAATGACTTGTTTACCATTGCAGCTCCAGTTGTAGGACCCCTGCATTTCAAAAAGCCAAACCGATGGTGGTTTGAGAAAACACACTTTTGCTCATTAGCTATAAATACATCCTAGTTTGTTAGTTTCTTTCCTCTACCATACATTATATTTCTCAGTTTCAGTACTGATCTCATTTTGGTTTCAATGTGCATGTCCACAGTGATCTTTGCTAAAAAGAGCATTAGAATCCTGTATTTATTGGAAGGTGTCCCGTGGGGTTTCTTCCAAGGACAACAGTGTCATCAAGATGAAAAAGTTCAGGGGAAAAAGGTTATTGGTTCTAGTCTGTAGGGGGGGGGGGGAGAGGAAACATGACGACACTAAGCCAGAGGGCACTACTGTGGCCTAATTATGGTCCAGATGGTCTGAATAGGTATCATTTCCAGCAATTAATTACTGAGTGTCCATGTGCACCACATGGCCAGCATCCTTAAAAAGTGTGTAAACATGTCCCCGATTCTTATTAAATAAACCGAAATGATTGCTTTTATTCATGGAATCTGGGTTTAAAAATGATTATTCCTATACGTGACACAGTTTTCTAAACAACATATTCTTTATATATTTTTGCAAATTATTTTCAGGGAAATTGCCAAATTTTATAAAAAACTTATATAAACACATTTCTGGTATGACAGCAAGTTAATAAAAAGTCATCCTCTTAAACATGGCTAGACTGTAAAAACAACTAAGCAATCTGACACATCTCATGTATGACAAAGAGCATAGGTTTTAGGGTCTTGTGAGGACGCTAAAACCTTTCCTTTTGACAAACTCGGTACATTTTGTTGAGCTCTAATAAGAGGACTGTCTGTGTCTTGTTATACAGAATTCTATTTTTATTAATTGTTCACATGTTTCAAAGTTAGACACTCCACATTGAACTATGTACAGGGGTGCAAAGTGCAGTGGAGGACAACGAGTGGAGGGGGTATTATGGAAATTAGTTATAATTAGAGAGGTGCAAGTGAAAACAACACAACAAGGCATAGAGCCTGTGTGATCACTGAGTCATAAGTGCAAGATACAACCATCTGTACATGTAAAGAGGGTGACACATAGAGGGACTTCACTGTTTAGGAGTGAGCATGATTTGGCTTTGTGGTATATTTTGTGCAGGGATAGTTTGATTTTAATGATAATTTTACGCATTTATAATTTAAGAGACTTGTGTGGCGGCCCTTCTCTGTAGGCCACCACGGGAAAATTGTGACACATACAAAGACTGTCTCATCCTTGCTAATTTAAACTATCTTTACCACCAAATCAGAGGGGTATGCATTTCATAACTCCTGAAAGCCAGAAAGTGGGACATCGTGAAAAAACTGGTTATTTGGCCTTGTGGAACTGGGGTTATTCTATTTTAATAAGAAATCAGCTTTAAGGGGATTCATTCAATGTGTCATCCATCTTCTTGATAACGCATTAGCACGGGAATAGAAATGTGACTAGACTTGAGGCTAAGAGGTCATAAATATAAAGCCAACATAAATAAATTTTTAATTACGCGTGTGCTTTGTTTGTCAAGAGCTTTACAAACACTACTCCAAGCCGTACACAAACAACACATCAGGCCACACCTCAGTGTTAGGATGATCCTTACTGAAACTGCGTGTGAACTCAGCTAACATTAACCTGGGAAAAGATAAACTCAGTAATGACACCCTGTTGCTAAAAATGCAAAACTTGAAGAACTATTGTGAATGTGAGCTGAGTGTGTATCATTTTTTAAAAGCTCAAAAGCAATGAATTACAATATCAGCAGGCTGCAGGTGTCTTTTTTCTTCATTAATGCATATGAAAGCAATTATGTATTCAGAATTAAGGAGCCCTGATGTCTAATGCTTTTTAGCTTGCTCACACCCCGTGGCCTTCAGTTTTGTGTTTCCACAATGATGCTGTGATAATTCACTTTCACCGTGAGAGCTCAGTTTTTGCTCAGTCACTCAAACAAAAGTCTTGAATTGACTCATCAAATTCTCAAGGCGCAGCCGAAAGCAATTACAGAGCATCTGGGTGGAAGAGCTATAGCAAAGGCCTTTTTCTTACTCTGCCCTTAATAGAGGCTTGGCTTACAAACAAGATGAATCATGCTCTTCTTTTCCTTAAGCCTCAGCATTTTGGTGAAACCTTTCAGACTAGCATTGTATGCTCGTAACACCTCACCGCTGGAGACAGTGGAAAGATTAAGCCTACATCAGCATGCAGAAAATGCACATTTTAAGGCTCTTAGGATCTTTTGTACAACGTGTAAAAAAAAAATGCTAACAGCAACTAAAAGTAGTAGTAGAGTGTTTCTTCTTGTCACACATGTTAACAGGTATCTGGCTCATGAAGACAAAGACTTTGGCTAAAAGGTATGTATTATGTAGAAAAGATGAACTCATCACTCACTGTACAATTCTTCCCTGCTATTCTTCATTTACGCCACATGAACAAGTAATAGGATGATAAGATGGGTAGTATACGCAAAGGTTATGTTGTAAGACGGAGGAAGCTTAGTAAGGCGACACGGGCACAAAGCTTATTTTTCACGAAGGGCACTTGCCATCAGGATGCTTCTGTAAAGTTTGGTGTCACTGGCACAGATTTAACAAGATGACATGGATTTACACCCATCTGTGTGTGAGTCAAAAATAAGCATTTGTCTGAGGGGGACAATCTCACAGTATCGCAGTATTTCAGGCAACCAAGGGAGCAATCCAAAAAGTATTATTTGACCCTAGGCATTTAAATTAGGCTGCAGAATGTTTTTATCATGTCATCGAAAGTAAACACGCACACTCTAAAAAACAGCAACAGAAAAAAAAGAGGATTACACTGAAAAGAATGAAGACACTGTATGACTTTCTCTGATCCCTCACACCTCTTTTTCAGAGATTATATTCAAATATTAATCCATTCAAAGCGCCCATTTAGATGCTTGTATGATTACAAGCATGAACTATGTGTATTATAAGTAATACACATAACTTTTAAACACAGTCTTTATATAAATTTACTCCAATAGTCCTTACAGATTGGAGACTTTTGCTTAACAACTTAACAACACAAATATGAAGTAAAGATGTCTTACCACAGTAATTCATTGAGTAGCCAACTGATATCAATATGCCACAAACAGTCCTTTAGAAAACAGGATTCTTGGTTTCGTCTTGTGTGTTTTCCTCTATCTTGAGCAAAAAAAAGATCTCTCAAGTGTATCAGAGCTGAAAAAAACAGCGCCACAACTGACTTGGTGGAAATTGATAAAAGTGAAAAAATCTGCATCAGTTATTCAGTCTGCATTCAAATTGCAGTTTCAAATAAGGAAAATCAAATAAACTTTGAAAACACTACCTACTAGAAGCAAACAAAGAAGATTCAATAGGTCTGTTTTCCTGCTAATACAATCAGAAGCTGCTAGCTAGTTACCTAGTCTGGTTAATTAACCCCCAGAGGATTAGAGAGAGCAGAGGCTGCAATCTCGATAGGCCTACTGGGCTCAATCAGGACCACAAACTGAACATTGTATATGGCATAAAACTGTTGTAGTAAACACATTCTCTTCCCTCTGCCAAACCCTGGGGAGCTCTTAATCAAACCACAATGTCGGTGCCTGTGCACAAAATGAAGAGAAGAATGGAGAGAAAAGACCTGAAAGCGTCTGAACTTACAGGCTCTTGGCCTTTTCTTTGACATCTAGTGACATTTTAGCTCTGCTTTCCCAGCTGAGACTGTTTCTACCTGAACAAAGCACAATATATTGTGAGGATTTTACTTCGTCTTTAATTATAAGCTTCACCTTGGATGGTATTTTTTCCGCACAGAGTTTGCATAATGCAATTAGGGCAATATCATTGATCTATGTTTCGTCATTAAACACAGACTGTACTCATTAGCAATCTGCTGTAATGTAACTATTCTCCCATTTAGATGCAATGCTACAGAAATCATCAGCATGATCTGACCAAATAGATTTTCCCTCACTGTGCAGTTGCTGAAAAACGCAGTCTCTCATTTTTGAGTTCAGCTACACTAATGAAAGATTGACTTAGTTATTGAAGCATGCTGAGCTATTTAAAGCTCATCAAAAGTGTTTAGAAATTTCCAAAGCTGATGAATTCAGAATGCTGCCTTTATCACAGCTGCACTTTTTCCTTTGGTGCTGTTTCTGTTCTGGTTTGCAAGTTCCTGGTTAGAGCTGAGGGAGACTGGTGGAAACGTGAACACATTACTCTGAACAGCTATTTCAATCTGCATTCTTATTGACTGGTGCTGCTCCAACTGCCTATGCAATCTCCTGTTTCCTGGTTCCTTTTGTTTGTGTTATCGTTCAGGTTTGGTTTGCATTTCCCAACACGTATCTTACATTTGCTAACGCTTCCCTTTATTACCTACATGACTTGATAGCGAATTACGCACTTCATGTTTATATCCATTAGATTAAATAAATATTTGTTTATCTTTGTTTTTCATTTTTGAAAAAAAAAGTATGAAGTCCTTTAATTCCTCAGGCATTCACTGGTAACGATCAAAAAACATACTGTTTGAAAGAGGGGAATTGTGAGTTTCACATGGTTGCCAGTAGGTTGCATAACAACACCAGTGGCTCCAGACATGCCTGCAAACGTATTGGACGAGTTTGATCATGGCAATGTTTCCCAACCTTTTGGAGCCACGGCACATATTTCACATTAGAAAAATCACACGGTACACCACCAAACAAAAATGTCACAAGAAGCATATTGATAATTTTTCCCCGCACAATAGGCATAGCGGAATTGGTTGGATCTGTCCCCAGTATAGCTTTTTTGCTTTCTTCTGACCACTGCTCATGCTAGGGCCTTCATCTGGGTCAAAATTTTCTCCAGGACCCAGGTCAGATTGACTACTTTTTCTTTTCAAATATTTATCTATTGCTGCGTTGTCTCACTCACGGCATGATGTAATTTCTTCTTCGTCTTCTTCTGTTTTACTGGCAGTTGGCAACAGATTTAATTAGAGCAGGTTGTTGTACTGCCCTCTAGTGGAAGTCAATGCAATTGTTCTGCCGGTCGCTTAGAGTACCAATCAGGTAGAACCAGATAATCTTCCATGGCACACCTGATCATTTCTCACGGCACACCTATGTGCTGCGGCACAGTGGTTGGGAAACATTGGATTATGGTATGAACATATGCTATGCATCCGCAGGAGAACTCCTGAGCAAGTTTTGTATGTAAACCTTTATATTCATCCATGTATTTTTTAATTTACTGCAAGGTTGTTATTTTAGCAAACCCATAGTTATAGACACACACACACACACACACACACACACACACACACACACACACACACACACACACACACACACACACACACATACTGAGTAAGTCAGCCTTAAAAATACCCAGAGGGTTTTTTTTTTTTTTAATATTCATCGATGGTAAACTATGAAATGAACAGGTGCGGAGAGGAAAATGGTGAAGGTTCCAGTCATATCACCGGAGCAGAACAATTATTCCTAATCAAGACCTTCTTGTAAATTGTGACAAGGTCTTGCCCCCAAATTACGCAGGACACAGTCAACAGCCACAAAATAAATATTTAATGACATTTTTCTAAAGACAAGGCTCAGTAGCAAGCATGAGAAACTGTGTTCTGAAGATATCAAGAAGCTGTAGAGGTTTGGTTAGGGCATGGTGGTGGTGTGTATCTAGGATTCCAGTGGAACACAAGCTCACTGACCAGACTAAGAAAGCATCTTCACACAGCAGTGTTAAATAAAAGCTGTATATTACAATTTTATGCAATAAAATTACATATTATCTACATTAAATCACTAAAGTGGAAATGATTCTGGAAGAGCCAGAAGGAAGTCATCCATAGAAACAAACTGTTTTCATTTGATCAGTGCTTTAAAATACACACACACACACACACACACGCACGCACACACACACACACACACACACACACGCGCACACACACACACACACACACACACACGCGCACACACACACACACACACACACACACACATATATATATATGTGTGTGAATTATTTGATATCATCTAATATTTCTTTTTAAATGTGCAGTCTAGTCTAAATATAAGTGCTGCTCACAGGTCAAATGACATGCAGCATGAAGCATTGCACTTCACAATCTCTGTATATTAACCTGATCTTATATAACATATGTATTGTATGCAATAAATACAGTTGCTCAAAGTACTAATAGACTGATGAGAGTAGCACACTGACATTTGGACAGGAGAAACTCAGGACTGAAATGCCTGTTCCTAGTGTACAACCATCTAAAAAGTAAGCAAGGAAGACATGAGCATTCATCAAAATCTGATGATTTGTTTGCTTTCCCAACCTGATTCCTCTGGAGACACTGTGGATCTCTAAAAATGCATTTCGTCCTTTGTTCCTCATAACCAAGAGTCACAAATCTTTTAGCCACAAGAGGCTTTGTCACTTGAATATAAACAACTGCTAAAATAACTGATGCTGACTGACAATCTATGCAACATCCAACGCTCTGCATTTCTCACGGTACCTTAGATAAACAAAATTTTCCACCTACAGTATAATCCCACATGCCTGTTTAATCGTGGACAAAGTGCCTACCAGGGGTGATGACTAATTAGACTTCATATAAATATTTACAGTAATCACTGGTTAAAGCAAGCACTTACATGCTTTTGTGATCTAGTATTGAGATCTTTTATATATGGTCCATTTTCACAAATATTGTAAATAGATGCTATATACATTACAAGTACAACAAAATGTACAGATATTAAAAAAATAAATAAATCTAGAAAGAAGCCCTAATGTATGTAAACCACAATTTGATATAGTCATTTGTGTGGAGAAAAACCCAACCACCCCAAACTCAAGAAGAAAAAAAAATCCTGCTTTTGTAAAAGTCAACCTATCACTAGGAATCACATAGACAATAGGTTAGTCATTTATTATTTTATAAGTAAAACCCATCTCTCTGTATCACTGTTGTAGAAAACATTATTACTACCGTGTCACAGATATACCTGCAGGAATATCGAGTTTCTTAGATTTCGAGTACACAAACCTGTTAAATCTGCCCTCTACTCTGCATGTGGCTGCAAAGTGACTAGCACAGAGGCAGATGGGATATTTATGGGATGTTAAATTTCTTTAAAACCTAAATGTGTTATGTTAAAAAGAACACAGGAAACAGCAAGTTGGTATCTAGTTATGGAAGTCAAACATGGGTTTGCAAAATAAACTCCTATTTGAAAAATTAGGTGATTTCTGTTCTACCTCATTATTCTCATGACTTTACATTTGTCATGATGAATGTGGGCCTATACCCAACACTAGCAAATACAGAAAAAGATACTGGGAATTTAAGGCATGCTGTAGAGACCTAGCACGGATGTGAGGCCGAGTAAGAAAGAGGGGATACACATTTATGAAGAGAAGGAAGGGTGAAACCAGTCCAGTGTACTTAAATGGCTGATAGAAAAGACATTGTTCATATGTATCACAGGAGTATAATAGAGACAGGCATTAAGGTTAAGGTAGAGAGAAAGAAGGTAGAACCCAATTAATTGAGAAGATGCTGAACTGCCCATTGACATGCTATGTCACCCTTTGAGCCATGGATGTGTTTACATGGACGCAAACATTCAGGTTACTTTTTGTTTAAAAAACAGTTTTGGCCACCTTAGTGTATCAGTAATATATAGCTGTGTATTGTTAAATATTACATATGGTGACATCTTTTGGTTTAAATATAGATGGAAAACAACATTTGAAATATGGACACCCATAATGTACCTTACAGTGGTTTGGCTCACTTCCAGTCTTCCCTTACTCTTTTACTTTGCAAAGGATGTGTCTGTGAGACACTTATTTTTATGTAGACCGATCAGCAAAAATATTTTCTGTTGTAAATATTTGCAGTGTTACTTTGTTTTTAAATCTTGGGCTTCAATGCACTTTGATTTCCCATGAGCCCACCAGAGCATACCTAAAAAACATCAAAATAGATGCAGCACAATTTACAGTTTAAAAGAAAAATACTTTCACAGGTCTAAGCAATCTCATGCATATTTGGAATTTAGTTAACTCACAAATGAAAAAATTATGTGCATAAGGACAGTTTCCCTGTAATGCATTTATTATGAATAAAACCTACAAATGAAAGTTTTTTTTCCATTGCTAATGAAATTCATATTTATCTTTTATCAGCTCCCAAAGGTGAGGCTCACAGATGTTCACTGGTGATTATATAAATGCTGTTAAGGGAAACTTCATTTTCATCTCTATTACAGGCAACATCTGATATAAATCAGCCATAAATCAATATTTCCTTTATTCATAATATTGGCCTGTGTATGCACAAACACAGCCAGAAATCTGAAAAACTTAGGGTGCAGCATGAATTGAAGCAAAAAATTCTTCAGAGCACTGCCTTTAGCCCCCTTCTACGCTCACTTTGCAATGCTGCTGCTTAGTTATCATGTCTCACACAGTCAGATTCAACAATGCATTGCTGCATGCCTAACTGTCACTTCCAGGTGGATGTTTCCCACAAGCTGGAGGAAAGAAAAAAAATACATTTCTCATCCATGACATCCTGTCCCCTATGAGATATAACACCTCCTTCCATCTGCAAAAAAAGGAAAGAAATCTAATTTTCAAAAGCTACCTGTCCGACAACACAGTGGCCACTGTTCAGACCTGTAGATTTGCTCTCAGCAGTCATTGGATCACACCTTCCATCATCATCATCTTCTGCTCCAAGCCCTTGTTCTCGCTCCTCGAGGCAAGACCACTTTGACAATCTCGTTCTTTGCCTTTTTTTCATCGACCTCTTGACCATTACAACGATCTGTAATGGTCCAAAAGAGGAATGCCTCTCTCTGTATTTCTGTACTGGAACAAACAAGAAACCTATCATTGGATCCAAAGTGTATCCTTGCAGTAAAGTGTTTAACCACATGAGCAAAGTCCTGAGCAAACCACGTCATTCTCAGATTGTCCAAACTCTAAATCTGAGACGTGGACGACTGTTACCTTTTGCCCATAATAGTGTAGGAATAATAACACATTGTAATATAAACTGTGATAAAAGGAACCTCAATTTGCTGGTCTTAGTGGCCCTGCTGAATGTGATTCCATCAGCTGTGGCAGGGAACATTGTGCAGTATTCACTCCTACAGATAAGATTAGGTCGGCAGTGAAAGATGCACTCATCCACCCGCGACCCTTCTCTGGAAATGTCACTGTGACACAAGAGAAACTCAAAAACCTTAAAATGTTAAGGAGTTCTTTTGAGAAAGCTTGTCCCAAAAAGCTCTCCTCATTACTCTGTAGCAGTGAGAAAATTCAAAGCGTGTGTGGTGTTTTTCCACATTCAGGTGAAGTCAGTAAATGAACTAATGCTCAGCTAGTAAGACGAGACCTCATGATTATTAGAATGGTACAATCAGCTCTGACAAGAGAGACTTCATGTCCTTGACATGATGTAAACAAACAATAAACATCAACTGGGAGTAGATACTGACATGACCTTAATTCTTTACATCAAAAATGCAAAGGCACTTTGAAATGTGAACTTATTGATATCGCACAGTCAGTGTAATACAAGTGGACTTATGATATTGATGCAGTTTAATTTGTCACAATAATTAAATGTAACTTATGGATTGCATGCATGGTATCGTGATTAAAAGCAAAAGACTTCAATATATATTTGACTGAGACATCATTTCCTTGTTCACCTATGTATGAAGCAGATATAAATATAGATGTTTCTACTTTCGCTCACATACAAAACATTAACGATGAAGCTAAGCTCCAGGAGATGCTTTTGAAAGGTGTCTCCTGTTTCATACATACAACTTGTAATTTTTCTGCTTAGTTTCCTGCACCAGTAATTTTAATTATAATTATAACAATTATAAAGAGATACTGAAGAAATTACAACATTGATGATGCACACATGATAAATCTGTTTATAATATTCCTTGACTTTTTCCTATTACTGAGTGCTGTGCTTTCTCATTAAATCAGCAAGTCTGTTTCATTTAGGGTTTTATGACTGACTTTAGAGGCACAACAAAACAACTAAATATTTCCAGCTGAGATACGAAAATATGAAAACATCAGGTTCAGGTACTGTTAGCACTCAGTGGCATTTGTGTGATTAGCAGACGTTGAAATTATCGGCTCTGCCCACTGCCTGAGAGCTGCACCCTGCCTTAAAGATCTTTCCCATTCAATTTAACGGCATGTTGCTCTTGTCCTCTTTAACTATTTGGCTGTGCCGTTGTGAGGCAGTGCATCATTCCTGCTTTCTCATTGGTCAGGACGCTCTACAGTCCTAGCTGAAGATGGGTAACCATTACCTCCTACCCAACTCTGCCGCTTCACTTAGCTCAGATTTAATTAACTCCAACCAGCCTTACTCCCAAAGTGATAGCTGCAGAGGACTGTCCATTGGGGATTTTTGATCAAGAAGTGGACAAGAATACAAACTAGGACTTCAAGCTGTAGGAATGCTGAACCACAGCCTGATGATTGTGATGCTATGCCTAGTGGAATGCATACTCAGTTCTATGGACAGAGACTTTCACATACACACCCAGCCCTTTATTCTGTTAGCATCCCCATCCGTACTCGTCTCAGATCCGACTCTGATATTTCACTCCTGTGCTTAATTAGGCCCCACAGTTAAACAATGCTCTCAGCCTCCAAGGGTCTACTTTACCAGCACAAAGAAAGAGAGCAGTAGGGGAGAGGGGAGGAAATTCATATTCATTTCACATAAAACTATCAGGGAAAAAAAAACTTAAAAAAGACCCCTGTCTTTTCTGCTGACACCCCATAATTCACCTCTGACTGTATGGCACCCCTTGTGGGTGGTAATCAGATGACAAACAACACTTGCACAGACTGGGGTTGATAATACATGTAATGTGTTTGACATAGCAGTGTGGTCTAATACTCTATTTACAAGCATACAAGAATGACTCTGTGCGTATGTTCTAGCCTACATTCTTCCTGGATACCAAGTGATCCATGAGGACTCCTCCACAACAGTGTCAGCAGCACTTGACAAATGTGCTAGCCCTGCAAAATGCTTGTACAAGCACAAACATATCTGGACTATTTATCTTCCTGCTGGAAAATTTATCAGAATATGAAAGCATATCAACCGCATCCATTTTGTTTGGAATCAAATCTGACAATAACAGGCAGACATTGGGAAGATGATAGATGGCAAAATGTAGAAGAAAACAGAAAATGGCAATTTCACACTAAAATTATTTAATGTTTAATATCCGGTTGGTTTCCTTCCAGCTATTCACATTTCAGTTGTGAAGAAGCAATTCTGAAGTTTGATGTCCCATGAAACAACTGTGGTCAGAGATACATCACTGACTCAACCTCAGTGTAAAATGTTTTGCCCCATGGATGGATCACCTTTCTTTAGCTTGGAAATTTATCAACTGTACCATGCAAACAAATAAACTCTTCTCTGGCATTTGATGAATGGACAACTGTAAATGTTTACTGGGAGTTTACTGAAAGTGCTTTCTAGCTTCTTCTTCTCCATGAAATGTGAGTGTGTCTGTGTTCCCAGGTGGACATGTCCTAGTGGTGACCTACTACCCAGCTTGTACTGCTTGCCTGAATAAGTCTTAACGCACTGAGCATAAATATTCTGAGGTAAAATGTTGTGTTTGATCCTATTATTTCAAATGAAATAGAGATTAATTTTATTAAAAATTAAATGTACTACTAATTTTTTTTGTGGTCTGTTTCACAACATAATTGTAAGGAATATTATTTGGGGCTGTTGTTGGTAAAGATTTAAAGTAATTTTTCAACATGTAGGGAACAAAAAAAATTTGCTTTCCATAACCAAGTGGCTGGCATAGTATACGGAAACATCTTTGCCGAGTACGGCCTTGAGTCCTGAGGTCAAAATGGGTTAATGTCCCTCGGATGGTTGAGAATGACCAAACTAAGATCGTGTTGGACTTCTAGATATAGTGGTGGTGGACAATCAGAGGAAGAAGGCTTAAGTGATAGATATAGCTATACCAACTGATAGCAACATAAGGAAGAAAGAACATGAGAAGCTAGAAAAATGCCAAGGGCTTAGAGAGGAGTTAGATGAAATCTGAAAGGTGAAGGGAACTGTGGTCCCCATTGTAGTCAGAGTACTTTGGGCAGTGACCCCCAAACTGGGTGGGTGGCTCCAGCAGATCCCGGGTATGACATCTGAGATATCTGTCTTGGAGAGCGCAGTTCTAGGAACAGCGGAGATACTGCACAGGACCTTCAAGTTCCCAGGCCTCTGGTAGGGGAACAAAATCTTTTTTTTTAAATAACATGGCATGGTCATTGGTACTAGATGGTCTGGGCTGGGTATTTCAGAAACTGCTGATCTACTGGGATTTTATCACTGAAGCTTTTTTTAAGGTTTACAGAGAATGGTCCAAGAAAGAGAAAATATCCAGTGAATGGTAATTCTCTGGGTGAAACTGCTATGATGATACCAGTCCGAAGAGACTGCTTCAAGCTGATAGGAAGGCATCGCAACTCAGATAACCACTTATTACAACCAAGTTATGTTGTGCATCTCTGAATCCACAGCATGTCAAACCTTGTACTTGGGATACAGCAGCAGAAGACACTGAATGACACTCCCATGACCTAAGAACAGGAAACGCTATGATTTCACAGACTCGCCAAAGTAGACTAGAAGACTGGACAATACAAAAATTGGAGTCTCAAATTCTACATTTAGATGGTAGGGTCAGAATTTGGTGTAATTAACATGAAAGCATGGATTCATTCTGCCATGCTGCAGCAGTTCAAGCTCCTGGTGGTGTAATGGCGATGTGGGGGATATTTTTATAGCATACTTTGCTTGCCTTTGTACCAGTTGACTATCGTTTTAACACCACAGCACCACACATATTGTTGGTGATCCTTTCCATTCTGTTCCGTTCCTTTTTTTTTTTTTTTTTGCTGCTGTTACAACCAAATTTCTCCTTGTGGGGCAAATAAAGGATTATTCTATTCTATTCTATTCTATTTATGACCACCGTGTACCCATCTCTTGATGGTTGGTTCCAGCAGGATAACAAGCTATTTCACAAAGCCCACATCATCACGTGCGGCCAGTAGATCTGCAGAAACTGAATAATGTTGTCATGTCAGTATGGACCAAAATTTCTGTAGAACTGAATGTATGCCGTGAAGAATTAAGACAGTTCTGAAGGAAAAAGATGGTTAAATCCAGCACTAGTAAGGTGTAACTAATGAAGTGCCCAGTGAATATGTTTTCTTAAATTCACCTTTACCAGAGTAAATTGCGTGAGTAGCCATTATCCAACTTGATAATTATGATTCATTACTTCACAGTTCTGCAAATTATGTTTAATCTCACTTTGACACTAACTACGGTCCCTCTAATGCCCTTACCACAGAGCTGATTCTTGAGTGACAAAAGCAACAGGATTCCTAACTGTGCTGTTCTAACACTTACTGTCACTGTAGCACTGTACTGTATAGAGTCAGTGGCACATTTTTCACTCTGTCTGTTCTCAGTGAACAGCTTGAAGCCTTGCTGAGCGCATTAATCCTCTGGGATGGGGCCCTTTAGAATCATTTATTCACAGTCAGAGGTAAAGTACAGAGAAGTCAAAGGTTAGTATTTGGTCACCCCAAGCCTGGAGCATTTCCATCTGGGTGTTAGACCAAAAAGACTGAGGCACATATTATTGGGAGTAGCACTTTTTGCAAACTTGTGGTCACTGGTATCTCAAGCAATGCTGCTGAAGTTGGATTAGCATGTCCCATGTGCTGTTCAGTACTTGCAGCAACTTGAGCTGACAAAATGGCATAGAAGGACATTTATGCAATTATATTAAAAACTTAAATGCATTACTCCAGCAACTATCTCTAGCAGCCTGTGCATGAGTCATTACAGTAAACATCAAAAGCCTTCAGCAAGAAATTCCATACGCAAGCAATTATATTTGTTCTTAGGGTCAAACACTGTAGTACACAATAACTCTAAGGCTAAACTCTCTGTGAGTATTCATTGCCAGGAAGCATCCTATTCATAAGCGGGGAAACAATAACAGCATGACAGAGTAGCAGAATATTTAAATAGCCTGAAGAAGAAGTCGTATGATTTCACATAATTACTATTCATGGATGTCTACTCAATATGGGAACAATATTGAGTTTTTCTCTACAAAGACTGGGTTTTCAGCAGCACAAATTCATTCTATAATGAATGTGGTCTACTCACGTATATACCAAACCTTTCTCAACTAATTTGTAGAGTAAATCACGTGTTTCAAATTATTTATATATAGAAATAACGTTTCGTTTTGTCACATGCATAAAACTTCTCTGGACTTCCATCTTTGAGAAACATCCAGATTTTTTCAATGTATACATGTATTTTCCAATTTAAAAAATACAAGAAAAAGACATTAACTTAAGGTTTACAGATCCTATTTACATCTCCTGTCATTTTGTGGGATTTTTTGGTACTTTGTTGTCTAAATTCTTTCACAACATTCTTGTTGAAAACAACAAAAATACTGAGGCTGCTTTCTGTAATGCATCATCACATGTTGTGTCTCCCCCGTCTTTCATTTTGGACATTGTTTCTGCTGTCAGTATAACAACTCATCTTCATGTACTCTCTGTAATTTGCCATTAAAGTTGCCTATGGGCCCATAAAGCAGAAACAATGATTGAAAAAGACAACGATAACTATGGCTGAGTTCTATCTTGGTCCACAGCAGTGTGCACTGAGGCACATAAAAAGATATGCTTCTTCCTTAAAGTAATTCTGATTGCAACTTGCAATCTTACGAGAATGGCTCTAAATCTATCCCAATTGAATGTTGATGTGCAATTTGTTTACTGCTTTTTCTTATATTTTCTTTTAGAGTTTTTCTTTCTGTTTTTTGCCTTTTATAGATGAAGAAAAGTAAAAGGTGGGAGAGGCAATTTACGTGATTCTTGGTTTGGATTTAAACTCAGACTGACGCACTTAACCATGTAAAAACCCCAAACATTGTGTTCCCACTAAAGATGTGAAATGACATAGAAGGCCTCAAATGTTACCTAGTGTGGCGGAGGACCATTTCTCAAGTCAGACACTGCCATAAGGTTTTCCCACATACATTACTACATTGCTATTTTTATTCCCCGATTCAAGAGCGGTATATGAGGAGTGGATGAGGTGCAGGAAGGTATTTGACTGATATATAAAAGGTAAAATAAGAAAAAAGCAAAACAAAACACATGTGTAGGACTATATATTAGAGGGGCTCTCATGTTTAAGTGTCATGATGAGCCGTACACTCCCAAAGCAGAGATAGAGAATTAAAAAGGTTTCCCTGGAGTTGTAATACACTTGAATTGTGCCCTCAACTTTATGAACTAATGCTTTATGTAACACTCCATCACATCTTTATAGAAGGCAGGCCGTCTGGAGAATGCAGACTTGCTCTGAAAAGTTCTTTTCCAAGTGAAAATGGAGCCACATCTCTGTCATCGCATTGCACCTCAGGCAACATCCTCACTCTCCATCTGAGTGCAGTCGAAATCTTAAGTGCTGGAGGACTATTTGAAAACCTTAAAAGCACACATACTTGCCTTTGTCTTGATATTACTTGCTTTACCCTTTTACATAATCATACAACATTCATTCAAGTAGCAAAAAAGTACATTATTTTTACTCGAACCAGATTCTAACCATCAGTTAGGTACGAACCTTTCTGCAAAGGTATCAAAGGCTGATATTTCTAACACAGTTATTACCACAGTGCAACTGTGAGGTGGGTGTGGGTAAGCAAAGATGAATGTACTCATTCAGCACTCCACCCCACCATTCAATTCAGGGGAAGTGTCCTTGTATGTGTAGCCGCTCTTGAAGGATATGCTTGTCTGACT
Source organism: Pelmatolapia mariae (assembly GCF_036321145.2). Classification (NCBI taxonomy): domain Eukaryota; kingdom Metazoa; phylum Chordata; class Actinopteri; order Cichliformes; family Cichlidae; genus Pelmatolapia; species Pelmatolapia mariae. The sequence goes on along the minus strand of NC_086228.1, from coordinate 17,436,854 downwards.
TCTGAAGCTATGCACTGAAGGAAGAGGCAGCAAGCAGACAATCACAGAGGAGCTGAGTGCGTCCATTAAGGCTGTCAGTTAGCATGGGCCTTGATTAATTGCATACTGCATAGTTGCAAATTAAGGTAGATCTCAACCCCAACCCCCCCAAATAATTAGGTAAGAACAGACTGCCAGAGAGAGGAGGGTGAATACTGGGTGCCTGATGTCACTCACTCTTTCACTCTGTCTTACATCTAATAAAAGCTCTTACTCTGTGTTAAGCATGGGCAATAATTGTGTGTGTAAGGGTGTGGCTTGTGTGAGTGACTGAGGGTGTAATAATGATGCTGATGGTAAATGCATTTATATCTGCCCTCTATGAACTGTGTGTGTGAATAGCGTAGGGTATGTGCATGTAATGTCTATACTCTGCTTGAATATACATACATTTTCTACTGAATGGGTGAAAAGAGTAACGTTAATATATGTAGAAATACATTGCAGATGACAGTTTTACCTTTTAAGTAACATTACTGGAGCCATGGTTACACATGTATTTTCAATGTGAATTTTATCTTTTGATCATGCTGGGGTGCATTAACTGTCAAATCCCACTGCTGCTTTTAAATCCAGTGCTGATGTAAAATCCAACACAGCCACAACCTGAATTCAACTAACACTGGACTCTGGGGACAGGTGAGCACAATTTTAGCACAATCGAGACATTCTTGTTCTTGCATCAGCAAAGCATAGCCCACAGTCATTCCCAACACTCTGCAACAATTCCTCAGTGGTGAAACAACCCCACCAGCTATGGCCTTGATCTCAGAGCAACGATCTTTTCTCTCACTTCAGTGATACTAAAAAGTGCGGCTCTCTGTACCAATCCACTGCTAATATACAGTGCCGTTAAAAAATTATTTGCCCCCTTAGTTTTTTGGGGATATTAGTCATATAAATAATGATTGCATTTATTAAGGGGGAAAACTGCCTGGTCCTGTGTGGAAAAAGTAATTGCCTCACTTGTTAAATCATGAATTCATTGACATCTATCAGTCTGAAAAGGGCTGTGAAACCATTCCCAAGGTTTTAGGACTTCAGCATCCATGGTGGGAGCCATTGCCAATAAATGGAGAAAACTTTGAACAATGGTGAACCTTTCCAGGAGTGGTTGGCAATTCACCCAGAAGATTACAAAAGCACCCAGAACAGTATCTAATGAACCACAGGCTTCCCTTGCCTCAGCTAAGATCAGTGTCTGGCACCCCAACCACCCCACCCCCACCCCCAAAAAAACAAATAACAAAAAAAAAAAACAACAACAACCCCATTTTGATCATCCCCAAGTCTTTTTGGAAAATATTCTGTGGACTGATGAGACAAAAGTGCTTGTCCTCATCCCCCAGAAAACTAACACAAAATTTAATTTAAAAAACTCATGCCAACAGTCACACATGATGCTGGGGTGGCAGTGTGATGATCTGCTATTACTATTGCTGCTTCAGGACCTGGAGGACTTGTTGTAATTGATGGAACCAATGAACTGTGCTCTCTACCAGAAAATCCTGAAGGAGAATGTCCAGCAATCAGTTTGTGCCCTGAAGCTCAAGTGCACTTGGGTTATGAAGCAGGACAATGACCAAAAACACACCAGCAAGTCCACCTCCCAACTCCTAACTCCAAAAACTTCTAACCCAAAATGAAGGTTTGGGAGTGACCTTGTCAATGTCCGGACTATTATCTCATGTGAGATGTTTTGGCGTGACTTTAAACATGCTGATCATACTTAAACACTCCAGTCGGACTAAATTAAAACTATTCTGAAAAGAAGGTTGAGTGAAAATTCAGAAATGCTTGATTGCAGCTGTTGCTGCCAACGGTGACACAAACCGTCATTAGGTTTAGGGTACAATTACTTTTTCCACACAGGCCCAAGTAGGTTTAGCTATTTTCCCCCTTAATGAATGAAATCATCATTTAAAAACTGCATTTTGTGTTTACTCAGGTTATCTTTGACTAATATTAAATTTTGTTTGATGTTCCGTAACAGTTAAATGTGACAAATATGCAAAAAACGAAGAAATCAAGAACAGGGCAAATACTTTTCACGACACTGTACATCTGACACTGTCTGCCATATTTTAAGTCTTGTCCATCCAATGTAACTAATTTGTTTCAGTTTTAATCAGTGCAGCTGTCTTCACTTGCCCCAAAATGACTCATGCTTCATTTGCATTCATATTTAACTTCAACCTGAGTCATGCTTCAGCCTTCAAATTTTTCTTCAGGTTTTTGGCTGTGCATAAAGGACATACACTGTACTGGGATTTGAGCATGCATAAAAAAAAAAAAAGTTTAAAAACAAAAGTACTACGGATGAGCTGATCTGATGCGCTGAAGTTTTGCGTTATAGCTGATGAAGCTACTTAATCAATACTACACTAAATAACACTGTATTTTATTCCAATATTAAAAATACACAGGATGCACAGGATAAATGGTTGAGAGAATATTTTACATTTGTTGTATGTGTTTTTCTTCGTTATGTCGTATCATTCTGCCTGGGTGAGTTGACAGTATTGTAAATGCATATAAGTGATCCTTATCCTACTGAGCTCAGTTGGTATGTATGTCAGTACCTATTCATTTAGGCTGCACAGCTATAAAACTACACACCAAGGTGAAAACCAAGGCTAAGCGCACAACATGTAGCATTTGGACTGAAATGGTAAACAGAAAGCACTAGTAAGGGTGTGCTGTGTGAGGACCAATCAGTGAAGGGACCCATGGGAAGATGTTTTTTTTTTAATGTGTTGATCCTGCAGGGAAGGACATTGAGCCTTCTCCCAGCTGGACAGGGTTTAATCTTCTTACAGGCCATTTGTGTGGATTCCATTTAAAATGGTCTCTCCCTTTACAAAGAGGCCTTTTCTTTAACTGTTGATCAGGCTGCTTACTTATACACTCCCATGGGGTTAGTGTTTCCACACAAACACATACTTTGTATGTGTGAATTTATGTCCTCTGTATCGGTATCCTCTCCACATTGCTTTTGATCAGGGTCAGCATCTCAGAATAGTAGTGGTAATTAACCTTAACACCCACAAACCCATTTAATCTCTGTTCCTAGTGCATCATTTTCTACCTGCCCACATGCCCTAGGTGACTTGTAATTTTGAACAATAAAGCAAAAGAGTTTATGTACTATAATCGAGTTCTATCAAAATAAATGTCAAGATTGTTGTTTTACTCTTATTAGGTTACTGAATACTGAAGTGACCATCCTGCACATACACCAATTCTTCAGCAACTAGTGTTTTCATGAAATGTTAGCAACGTCTCATTTCGTTGTTGCTGGATGCCAATTGCACACTGACAGCAACAAGTCTAACTCGCCAACAACTGATGTATGGTCACGGAGAAATAGAAAATTCGGCAGCAAGATAAGCTCTAGAATGATAAAGTCTCATTATATTTGCCTAGGCCCCAGTCAGCTAGTTCAGAGTTTGGTCAGACAAAGGGGCAAAGAGTCGACAACCTCTGCTTTCACTGTCCTCTTCCTTAAGAGGCTCCATAGGGAAATGTTTTGAAAATAGTCTGCTCTGATATTGCCCAGCGGTGATCAGAGAGAGGCAAAAGGGTCAAAGTCTGACAGAGTCTTGAGACAAAGCTGCTCACAGCACTCACAGCTGTCTTTAGGGAAGAGATATTCGATAAAAGTAAATAGGGCATGTTGTGCCAATTTATAGACAAAAATCCTTCAATAGTTTGGAGGGCAAATTCGGATTAGATAGGCCTGACCATGCAAGATTAAAGTGCAACATAAACTGTCTACATTCTAGGCATATCACATTAAAGGTAAAAGGTAAAGTAGATTTTCTTGAGGATTACGTACATGGTTAAGTATTTATATCATAATCAACTTCTTTGGATTGCCTTGAGATTTAAAGGTGCAGTAAGTAATATTTCGAGGTTATTTAAAAGAAAAAAAGAATGTTTACTCATAAAAGTACACTGATTGATGTGTAAGTACGTCTTCCAAGAAACTGATGTGTTTTCACAAATTTAGAATGAATGCACTGAAATACATACGAGTTTGTTGAAGCCACCATATTGCCCCATCATCTTGAATACAGTGGCTGAGACGGTCATCACTGTTCTGTCTAATTAGGTTTTAAGTATGTGTCTAGAGTTTGGCTACATAGTACATCTTGTAAGTTACTTATAAGTTACTTTAAATTTCACAAATAGCTCATTCAAACTATATGATGATTCAATATTTGTGCAAACATATTTTCATCAACTCTTTAAGTTATCATGTTGTGACAATTTTTTTTGTCCTCCTCCACCACTGTCTCTCATTTCCACCTCATCCTCTCGAGCCTAATGTTAGGTTTGAGTGCCTTGAAAAAAAAAATCTAACTTTGCCTCTGATAAACAGTTTGATCGTATTTTTAAATTATATGAGTTTATTTGCAAGTTCAACGCTGTTAGATCTGCTTTAAAGAAAATTGAATTTTACTGACATCTAGTTGTAATATTTTACACACTTTTACACCTTTACACTGCTCATTGCCACCATCACAAAGTTGGAATAAACCGGTTTGATATGCTAATTTTCACAGATAACTTTATGATTATGAAAATACTAATAACAAGTATTTTATACGATCTTGACCTTGATGTGTTTACCATTTGATATGTAGCTTTATTTGTAAGTAAAAATAAAATAAATTAATTTACCACAGCAACATCAAGAAAAATGAACATTTTCTCTTGCTCCTAACGCAACTGCCTATAATATTTCATAGTAGAGAGGCCTGGCATTGTAGCAAATATTCAGTACTGACAACCCTTAAAAGAACATACTGATAAGAGTCAGACCTGCCACATGTTATGGGTTTTGAATTGGGACTGTCTTCGTCACTCTCCCATGTCTCTTTCCCTTTGTTCCAAAAGAACAGGCTATTTGCTACGCAGCCAGAGCTTAAACATAACTGTCAACAGATCTCAGCATGTGTCTTTCAAACACTGATCAAATGGCTTTTGAGATGTGGATTGCCTGGAAGTGTACATTGTTTTTTGTTAACCAATTTAAACAGTGGGTATGTTACACCTTAGTATAAAATTGGAACTATGAACTTCAAATTATAAAAAAATGAAATTATGCTTATATCTATTGTGCCATAGGTACAGTGCTTGCACAACAGTATGGTGAGAGTTATGCAATGTGACAAAATAAATACAGAAGATATGCCACAAGGGAGCACTATAATAAAAGAACTGCCGGGGAGAGAAGTAGATTATGGCTTAGCCTGAACATACTACAGTAAGATGGTCGTGCTTGGTGTGCACGTATTTGCGTATTTTGTGCACTTGTGTGTGTGTTGCGTCCTGTTTACAGGGCCTTAGCCAACCAAGATGCAGCTTGAATTCTTGTTGCTCGATCAAAGTCCCTGGAGTAATCTCTTATAAGAACAGAGCGGGGACAGGCAGGAGGATGCCCATTTCATTCTGCAGTGTATTAAATCCCTACACTCACAAACCAGTATACCCCAGTGTGGCAATGCAATTTTGTAGGCTATGTGGATACAACAAGCAAAGAAAAAGGGGAAAAGAAAAGTATTCATAAGACTGATGCTGACACTAAACCAAGACTGGAATGAAGAATAAAGGATGGCAACACGCCTCAGTGATTGGCCAGTGAGGAACTCCCCTGTGTCCAAGTAGATATGTCTCTCCTTCTCATCATGGCCGGGCAATTTTGTCCCGGTTATAGCTCCTCCATCTTCTCCCAAGCTACTCCTTATATCAGCATTTCAATTTCCTCCCTTGTGCAGGCACTGAGTGCTAACCTACTTCAGACTTTCTCTGAGACCAGAGAGAGAAAGAGAGAGCGGGAGAGAGAGATGGGGAGAGAGCGACAGAGAGCAAAGCTGAGGAGCTGCTGGGTTCTCGCTTCAGTCCTGTTTCCGGTTTCCCCAAGGTGTGTGGATGCAGATTCAAATAGAAAAATGCCCAAAGGTGATGTTGTGGTTAAGATATCTGCCTCATGAACTACATACACCCATGCTCCCAGAAGACTGAACACTGACAGTACTTCCTCTCCTATGTCTCCTCTATTGTCAGAGACTTATTTGCAGCTAAAACTACAGATAGCTAAGAAAAACATTGAAAAACTCAGTGTCAAATAAAAATAACGTATTTTTGCTTTAGGCACATGACAGTTAGGCTCTTGCATTATGTTATCTGTCTACTTAAATGATACTAGAACTTTATGAAGTAGATCCCAGTGGTCATATATAATCATTTCCTGAAGTAAATTTCATTACCCTGAAAAATAAAAAGAGCAAACCCAATTTACACATGATCAGATCTATTTGATTTTTTTATTACCCTTGCTGACACCTGCAATCCCACCTTTTCTGCTGCCTACAAACGCATTTCTTTGTCATTACGTAATACCATTCAAAGCAGAGACTGAGAGAAATGTTCCTGACATAGCTAGAGTAAGCCTCCCGAAGGCTCTGAGGGTTAGGGGAACTTTTTCTTTCTTTGCAGCTTCATACCCCTAAATGTTAACACGACTAATAGACCAATGATTTTTATATGCATTATTCTTCTCTTCTACAGGATGTGTATCCCTGTTGCTACAACTCTTTCCTTCCCACTTTTCTTTGGTTTCATCTTTTGTTTCTGCAACCCTGTGAGAATATTTTTGCATCATTCTCTATTTTCAGTTTGCTCTGACTGCTTGCAATGTATCCCTTTTTTTTCCCAATGACCCAATGCTTCCACTTCCACAGTGAAACCTAGGAAATATTATTCTTCCTGTTGCCCAGTAGTAATTAAACATTTATTCATTTGTAAGATTTCTCCTTCCAAATGTTCCCTTGAAGTTATCCTTAAAAATACTTCTACACAAGCTTGCTGCCTTACAAGCTTGTCCTAAAGGACAACAAATACAACAAGAATGAAGGGGGAAAAAAGTTAATTAAATTCTACTTTGAATGTATATCAATAGTGAGGACTTCATCTATAGTTAGACTATTATTATTCACATTCACTGAGACATTGTACATCTATACTGAATAAAAATATTAACAGATGCTGCAAAAATACCTGGAATTTTCTGTTAATGTGTTGGGGCCTGTTGAAAATTACCATGTAATTTCTTCACTTCGGTTTTCATTCAGTTACAGGTGTTCCAATGCGGATCTGAATTAAATGAAACTTTCTGGAAGTGTGAACATATTGTGGTACTAAAATGTTGCCTACATCTAAGCAAATAGATAAAATCACAATTAGCATTTGAATTTAAGAAGATGGTTGTGTGCACTTTTGTGTGGTACTAAAAAGTACCACAATACAAGATGTTAGCTGGGACCTTGCATTCTGGACTGAACTCCCTCTGGATTTAACCACTAGCCTCCATCACTTTATAAGCGAGATGCAAGGAAGTAAGATGGAAGCTACTTCTCCACATCCACAAAACCATTTGGGACTATGAATGTCCTCAAACCTGCTGCTACAGCCTCCAAGTGCTGCCTGACGTGATGTGAAGGTACTCTACCCCTATTCTCAAAGTGGGACACTGCTTCTCCCCAGAGAATGTAAGCTCCTAGCAAGTGCCTGCTTTTTCCCTCAGCTGCAGTGTATCTCAAAGTCTGCCCGACATTTAAAGGATTTGAGCCTTAAACTATCAAAGGGTGGCATGGCTGGGACTGTGGGAGAGCTGTGGCTTCAGCCCTGAGTTTGATCTGGCCTGGGGCAGTACGGGTCAGTATCCCAGATTAGGCCTGCTTTGGGAGACACTGCCTCAGATAAACCCATAGAAATTCAGGTATAGCAAATAAGTCCTTCCAGCAGCTTCTTGGCCTAGATAGACAGCTATGGGGCAAGGGCCTGAATTCATTACTGGCTATCAGATGCTTTCTGCTAGTAATATGGTCACTGTGGGTGTAAGCACTTATGCCAGAATTGTAAACTTGATCTCATTTCTGCCTTAAACTTATTTCCACAACTTGAAAATAAATGAGAAATAAATAAACACGTCATGCAAAATACAGACAACAGACTTCCTTCTACTGAGAAAGTAAAGAATACGTGGTTCGTTGGTAAGAAGTTTTAATTCTTAGCAATTCATAAAGGTAAAAACAAAACACCTGTGTTGATCATAAAGAAGTGTATATGACAGTAAGAAACTAGATAGAAAATAAAAAAAAAAAAAATATATATATGTGAGTGAAAAGTCACAACAATATTGTCATCTATCCCTTTAAAGCCAGGTCTCAACCCTGGCTTAAATAACATCATGAGAAACAACTCCAACATCCACCTTTCTTTCTAAAACACAGTGGAACATGCTGTAACCTCCCAGATCAAAACGCATAGAATCCTAATGACCTCTCTGAGCTGTACTAGACTGAATCCCACTGAAACTGCACTACAGCACTCTGAGTTACAAGTGAGTCAATCCTTTTCTCAAACTCTAAGCTCCTTACTAGCCCCATCCTTCAGGAATTCAGTGTCTTAGCGCATCATCAAATAGATTTTTATAACTTTAAAACAAGGGGATGTCTGTGTGTTGGGCTTTTATTTCCAACAGACAAGAATACAACTACAGTATCGTTTCATCTTCTCCTCTTCTGTCGGTTCAACATATTTATACACTGCAATAGCACCTGAAACCTTGACCTGTATCTAGTTATTCTTGTTTCATACAAACAAAAAGAAAAATGTGACATCAAAGCTGTTAGTGATTTATAAAGCCAACCGTGGCACTAATCTCAACAGTCTCCATGGCAACAAAAGACCAACTTTCTAGATTTCCAAAAAGTTAAATGTATATATTTGGATCAGAATAACATGATGTATGTATACATACACGCAAAAGCATCAATAATACTATCAACTAGTCTTGCATCAGACGGGCTGGGATAAGTTCCAGCCCCCTTCCTAAGGATCAGCAGAAGAGATTGAGTGGATGAATGGTAATAACACTTACCTGCACAAAGGAGAGCAGAATAAAAGAAAAAGAAAAGAAAAAAAACATTAAAGCCTTTAAAAATAGTAACACAACAAATATTAGTAATAGAACAAAATTTGAACTATTCTTACTTATTATGTTTTACACGTCAGGGAAAGTGCATAATCAACTTGAATACATAGCGGTCAGAGATAAATACAGATTTCCATTATGACTTATGACACAGTGCAAACAAGTAAAGAATGGCTTAAGGCTTTATCAGTGGAGCCACCCAGCACAGTTCTATATGACAGTGTGATTTAAAGGGTAGTTAACTGCTAATTGGACTTCAGTGACTGCTGATGAACCAACCGATTTATTAGATTAACCCATAAAGAACACTTCAAGAGATGGAATTTAAACCCTTCTTAAAAAGAAACACAGCAACTAAATATTATTTAAAGCCTGCAAATAAGTAGTTTAATGATTTAAAAACTTAAATGGATGTTCAGTGATAGTCTCTACAAAAAGCTTTGGCCAGCAGGTAGTGTATATATCATGTGGATTTACTCTTAACCATTAAAAATATAGATGCTGAGGATTACATTTTACAGCAACCCAGGCCCAGGCAGCTCAGCCAGGCAGCCTGCAACCAGTGTGGAGAGAGGAAAGTGAATGGATAGGGTGAAAAATGACACCCCCACACCCGTCCTCATCCACATATCTTTCATAAGGAAGTGGGGGTTTTTTTTGTGTTTTTTTTTTTTAAATTGAGTGTACCAAAAGCAGACAGAAACATTGGATGAAGATGTGTGAATGTGTGCATGTGGTGAAGTTTTGCACTGTGATTGTTTTTAAAAATCTGGGCATCCTGCATGGGCTATTGTACTGATGTTAATTCTTAAGGGAAGAGTCATTCATTATTCTTTACTGACCCTACTGAATTTTCTTAGCTACATTTCCTAGAACTCAGTGACAGGCAAAACACCACAGAACATTACCTTCAAAGGTCATAAAGATAAGCTGGGGTAATTATTTTGTGGGTGTATGAGTGATAAGCACGTTGCATGCGACTCAGGCAAATTCAATCAAACCAATTGTGGATGATCATACAACAATAAAAAAAATTAATCAGCAAAGTTACTTTGTATTCCTAATGATGAGGCAACAATTATAAATTCCATACAAACACTGCAGTCTTAATGAGAATGAACAGTACCGGATGTAATTCAATAGATGTGTACATAATTAACCAAGACAAAACAAAAAACAGAACAGTCTTATGTTGCTACCTTTTACCTTTTACTTTTATTCACCTCACAATCCTCTGAAATATTATAAAAAGTTAATTTGAATTAACAAGACACCCTTATGAGATCGGTTTTTGATTATGCACCAAATTAGTAAATGCTTTTATTTAGAATTTTTCATCAAATAGCTTTCTGCTGATGTGTCTGACTTTATTGGTCTTACCTATAACAACAAAGGCAGTAAAATCATCATGCTATTCAATTCATTACTGCACTATCAGCAAAACAATAATAATAAATTGATGGCAAGTGGTTTGGACTCCTTTCCCACTAGTAAAACTACTTTGGCAAAAAATTAAATATACAGCACATGTTAAGTTGCTGAGAGTCAAAGCAAAACGATTTGGCTTTGAATGACTGCGTGATCAGAGAATAGTACTAGGCTGCAGCAATTTCCAGCCATACGGCAGCAGGTCAACTTGCCTTCCGTGAAAAGCCTCTTGTGGTCTGAGAGAGAACCCGACAAAGCGTTAATTACCTGGGCAACACTGGAGAACAAGGTAAAAGGCGTGTTAATGAAATACTAATAAGGTTCCAATTTGAGTTCCTCGGCTTTGCCATCCACTAAAGTGATCTTAAGGACTTCAGTTCTTTCATAGCTGGTCTCTGTTATTTCTAATTACTATCACTCACATGACAGAAGGCAGTTTAGAAATCATTATTTCTGGGGAATGAATCCTTTGTGTGTTGTCCTTTCATGGAGGGCACCCAGACCGGTTTGCTGGATGTCAGGATTGAGGGGCAGAGAGAGAGAGAAGGACTGAGCTAAAGCTAAAGCCTTTAAAACTCCTGAAAAAGAATTGCTTCACTGTCTGCCAGACATTTTACCTCCACCATTGTCATTGTCAACAGTTGGGGAAGGCAAGAACCTAATTTTTGAGTGCTCAAGAGGGATGATGTTTATGAGTCTAAGTAATGTTTTGTAATGGATGATTAGAAATTGGCTACTTTGGACAGTATTTTGTTATGATATTGAGTCAAGTAACTGGATGGTCATTTTCTTTACAACTAGAGAAATACTTGAGTTCAGGTCTTCAGAGTTGTCTAGTAACTGTAAATCTAAGTTTAGGATCTTCAAGAAAGGTAATGGAATTTCCACTATGGGCATCCTGCAGGACCAAACAGCCATTTCACAAGACTGTGCACCACAAACAGATAACATAAGTCAAAAGGAAACTCTTCAACTGTTGGAGTGGAGCAAGCAGAGGAGGAAAGCAGACAGGGATGGGAGCTATTCTCAAAGACATTTGAAGATACGGCAATTTCTCTGAGGCAATCATTTGATGCTCTCGTTCTGTGATGGCTGAGTGTCACTACTTTTGCGCTCCCATCGCTCAAGTGCATCCAGCACTCTAAGAAATTGATTGTTGGAGGATAGGGCTGCAATAGTGCACACATAAGAAACTATACATTTATCCTGAAATACAACAGTCTCTTTTAGCACTGTGCAACTCTGTCTAAAGCTGGATTTCTTGTTGATGGTTTCAGTATTGGCTCAGAACTGTAATACAGTGATTTTATTTATTCACCACTTGACCCAGTTGGAATAAATGACCAGTCATTATGCCATATTGAAAAAAGTAAGATACACACAGACAAACAAAAAAGAAAAATGCTTCAAGAGATTAAAAGCACTTTTGTTGCAGATAGGTCAAACGGTCAACAAGTCGTTTCTTTGATCAACTTAACTGCAGTCTCACAGAGGACTTGAGTATTTTTTTGTGTTTAAAATATTACACTCACAACGTAATAACCACCTACCTAGAATAGGCTGTCATATTTCTTTGGACAAATACACAAATATTGATTTATACACTAACAACTGTCGCACTATCTGCTCATAAAACACAGCTGAGCTCTATCAACCTCTCATCTAGTACAACTCCCCCATATCAGGTATAGAAAAGGATTAGTTCAGCAAATTACCTGCCTCCTCAGAGCAAGTCCCCAGTAATCATCTGAGGTGCCACTGCAATGATTAAAGTATACTGCACGGCAAGAGCTTTTATTTTTTGATTTCATACAGTATGCACTGAAGTGACTGAAGGTCAGAGCATGTTTAGTGTCAGCAAATGTTTTTCAATTACTACAGTCTCATGGCTCTAAAAAGATTCATTCCTCCGAAGGGTCATGTGGAATTGGTAGTAGCATTAACAGTCAAATAACAAAATCAGATCACTCAATCATTGCCCACACGTTACAGCTAAAATGCTTGATTGTCTTTAAAAAAGAGAATAAAGTCTTTGATAAATTACACAAGTCAGAAACGAATAGTTAAGTAAGCGATATACTTTAAGACCCTTTTTGCAGTGCTGCCTGACGTGGTCGGTCTGTAGACCCTGCATTGCTTTCTTTTTGTCAATATAAATTATTTTTCTTCATACTCATTTTTTTCTTGAAGACTTGTTGTGAACACAGATATGTAATGATTTAATACAGAAAAGGCTTCCAGTAAAAGCCTTTTAAAACTACTGTTCACTCTTTCTTTTTTCACCCTCTCCATTTGGCTCAAAAAACAACACTTGGGCAGAAAGTAAGACTGTGTTTGTAGTGCTTGCACAGTTAGTGGTCGATAATAACTATGATGATAATGGGATCCTGGCTAGTATCACATTACCCACAGCTGATGGCATAAAATGTGATTATCATTTGCCATTCAAGAATGGCAAATGAGAAGACTGCCAGTACAGCTGTCTGTATGATCATTTTTAATGTAGATGTTTATATTAACAGTGTGTTTGAAGCAATTATTTCTCTTTTGTATTTTTCTAATTTATAGAAATAAAAAAACACAACACTACTTTTCCTTCTCTTGACAGCCCCAGTTGAATAATTACAATCGCAAATTGAATAGAAGAATGGTGTTTTTCACTGTGTTAAATCTAGGAACCAGTATGAAGTACAATAAGCAGGCATCATTTACTGTAAAATACTACAAGTAAGAATGTTTTAATCACAAGAATTCAACATCATCAATTACTCAACTAAGATGGCATCTGAGAAACAGCAGATCTATAGTGTTCACAACTGAAAAGTTTCTAGCGGTTTTTTTTAGGGCTGTCAGTGTTAACGTGTTAACACGTCATCACGATTAAAATTTTTTTAATGCATTTAACCCATCAGTAGCGCAGAATGGACAAACTTTGGACAAACTGCCCGAAATGCGTTGACATAGACATTTCAGGGATTTTGAGTCATTCTGCGCTCCAGATGGGTTAATTGCGTTCAAAATTTTAATCAAATGGATCTTTTATCATTTTATTAGTCTTGAAAAATGTGCTTAGGTTCTATCCATTTGGTTCTGAAATTAGTTTTATGATCAGCCCACTACTTTGTAATTATACTGTCCACACATTGTCAAATGAAGTACCTCTTTTTCTCCAACAGCTTACGTAAACGCACAGTTGTATTTGCTTTGTTATACTTACTTCTCTTGTTAAATCATCGGTCAACCAGTGGACATGAAAGACAAGGCTCTGTTTTCGTTTTGAGGAATGGAAATGAACAGGGAGAGTATTGTAGATCATTGAAGTGATGCTACCTAAATTGTTTGTCAAGCTGGAGGGTGTTCTGTTAGTTTGCTCTCCAAAGCATTTCTCTTTTGCACTCTCAGCATGATATCTCTACCACACTTGGCTGTGTGACATTGGATTTAAACATCTACAAAATCTCCTCCAGGCTGGTTTGGAGAATGGATATTCTGTTTTGTCCACAATGTCCTCATCAGCAGCAATAAACTCAAGACTAGAGGTCAGGAATACGGATAAGGAATATAGTTAATTACCCATCTGTGATTAAAGTACATTATTATTCCAGTCAGTTTTACACAAAATATTCCAAAGACTAGATATTACCAGTGATACTGACATACTTCTGCTATAGGCTACATTTTGTGTGTAGTCTTATCTTGCCAACTCCAAGAACTCTTTAGAAATTGCATGGGAACTGCTACTGAATCCTAAATATAGCATTTATGTTTTTTTTTTTCTTAGAGAGATAGGAAGGAAGACATGGGCATCTGCCTAGTTTGCATTCTGCACAGGCTGGGTGATTCAGGGCCTGTCAGGCAAGAGCTCTCTTTCTCTGAGGTGCCTTTGAGAGCTTGGGAGAAAGAGATGCATGTGAGGAGTTCTGAAGTAGTGTGAACTTCACACTCGCCTAATCTCTACTCTGGATCTGTCTGTCGTGCAGCGGAAGCACCAGCTAGCGGACCTGGCACTAATTCAATCACTGATTTGTGATTGGCAGGGGAGCAAGCTGTAGCCCTGGGGAAGCAAAAAAAGTCCCTTTTGTCCTTAAAGAAAGATAGAGGGTAGAAAGGCTGTCTCCCTTTAGAACTAGACCAGTGGTTGCCATCTGTTGAAGCAGGAACTTTAAAGATCAAAAAAAGGCAAGGGGAAGAGAAGAGTACACTAACTGTTATGCTCCCTAAATACAAGCATAGACATTCTACTCATATATATTTAAAGTATATTCTCTCTGTCTTTCTCTTTAGTTTTTAAAGTGCATTTTGAAGGACTACTAACTGTTGCTGTAATGGTTGCTGGGGACACTCTTTAGTAAAGAAAAGATGGTATCTACATTATGCTACCATGCGGAACATCCAGCAAGGTTTTCAGCACATCAGTATATACTCATCAGTGTAAGCACATAATGAAGGGAAATCCGTTGCTGGTGATTGGGGTTTTTTTTGTTTTTTTTGCTATATTCAATATAAATATACTAAACATACATATGCCTGATATGTTTTCTATTTTTTTCCAGACATGTTTGTTATACATTTTTTCTTATGAGCTTGGCGCAAAACCTTCAGGCCTTATAGCGCTTTCATTGTACCTACTACCTTTTATATTTAACATTTCTAAAATACATGTTGGTAAAAACATAAATAGGAATGGGTTTATCTATAGTCATGTGTTTTTGACAGGTTAACAATAGTGTCATAGGCAGAACAAAAATATTCATGTTATGTCAAACTGTGACCTTTTTTTCTGCTACATTAGATAAAAGGCAACATGAAAAGTAATTAAGTTACTTGTTAAGAAAAAAATGTCTAAAATATGAGTTATCAATATGATAAATATCAATAAGACAATTCATTACAATCATCTTTTTCCATTCATTTTGCCATCAGTCCAACAATTTCATTTTGTCACCATGGCTACAAAAAACAACACTGAAATACCAATAAATGATAATGCACAGAATCCAAAAAAGTAAACAAAAACTCTATTTTAAAATTTAGAAACTGCCCCCTGTGTCCAACAAGGTAAGACAAATGAAAACATTCAGGCATATAATTGAGCTACACTCTCTAAATACTTACAGGCACTGAATTAAGCCAAAGGGTTATCTCTTGCTCCATTATTAAATTTGGATGAGTCTTCTCCAGAGAGTGACAATATTATGAGAGGAATAATTCCATCTGTATGAATAATTAAAAATAAAGTTATCCAACTTTTTTCCTCTGTTCTGTCTTTAATCTCACGAATTCTGAATTATAAATCAGCCGTCACACTGCTCATCTGCACACTGTACTGCCTTCATCATTTCTCTGAAATCCCTCATTATGGTCATTAATATGAAATTGTATTCATATACCATCACTGGGTGTTAATATTATGATAGAAATGATTAGTCAAACTTTATTAGTAGAAACTGGTCAAACTGTAATTGAAAAGATGAAAATATGGTAAAATCTTGCATATGGGAAAACAAATGGTTCTAAAAAATATTTCATTCTGACATGATAGTCACATCTTTTAAATTGAATCTTAGAATATTCAATCTTGAATTGTACTTGAATTGAATCTTATGCAGAATCTCTGTTTGATTCTACACAATTAGGAGATGAACAACCAGAATTGGTACATAGGTACATCATAGGTCCTTGAAGGGTCTTACTGGAATCATGTGTTATGTACATCCAGCAGCCACTTACTGACAGTCTAAAATGTCCCATTTAGTGTTTATGGACTTATAACATCTTATAAAGACATCTTTCTAAAACAATTTTGCAATAATATCTCATTTTTATCATGCATGACATGATGTCATCATTTGCCTAGAAGCCACCTAACAACTGACTAAAATCACAACAGTACTGTAGTGTGGGTATGTACTGGTTAAGTAATATGTCAAAATTGACAATGAGAAATCTTTTATGTAAATATTTAATGCAGAAGTAGGATGTGACTTGATATTTTCTGTTTTCCAGTGCATAGTATGTGGACTATCATAGGTTGAAAAAACAAACAAACGAAAAAACCAGAAAGAACAAATCTCATTTTTCAGCGGGACATTGCTCAACATAATCCATCCCTCCATGTCACACACATACATCAAGCCTATAGGAACATTGTAAGGCTTTATTTGAAGCTGCTTAACACCACAGATCTAAATCCAGGCAAAATGTGTTATATATGGTTGAAATGAATATGCAGAGTATGTCTGATGAGTTTTAAAGTCATCCTGAGAATGTAACTAATTCTGCAGCTGTCAAGATGGATATTTAACTTTTTTTTTTTTTTTAAATTTCACTTGCTTTACTGTGAGCTAATAGGAATTAATTGAAGATCTACTTTTCTGGGCTCTTATATGTCTTTCATCATTCCTACAAAAAAAAAAGCACTTTTTGTGAGAGACTCACTTCCTGGCAGTGCTTTCCAACATATTATGTGTATTATGTGATAGAGGAGATACTGCAATAAGCTTATCATGCTGAGCCACCAATTGGGAAAAACAAAACACACTGAAACAAGCCATTTTCTATATAAAACATAGACTGCGCCATCAAGTAAATCACAACAGATAAGTACAAAAGAAAGCTGCTAGATGAAAGCTGAAGAGAAAGAATCAACTGTGAAGTAAATGACTGTGAATGGATCTGCTTATGCCAATAATTGTCTTGTGCTTCTGGGGGCGAGTGAATGGTCAATCGAAACAGTTCAAAAGCTACACTATTAGTGATGCAGAGTGTCTCCTCCATCAGGGGATATAGAGAAGCAGCCCCCTGGCCCATAATAGGCAAGTGATAAACCAACCACACTGGGACTTCCATAAATGACTGAGGCATTTGATCTGAAGTAAGGAAAGACTTGTGATGGAAGCCGGCCATTTTTGTTTTTTGTAATAAACACTAGCTACAAAATATATAATTTTTGAATTCTGAATTTCACATCTTACTGCAGCAATATAATGCCACACATTAAATAGTATGACTACAGATTTTTAGAAAACTCCATGTGCTAGATATAGACTTGAAACAGCTGTATATCTTCCCTAGTTTTCAAATATATACAGTAATATGCTGTTACTTCTGCTTTGAAGCAAAGACGCAGAAGAAAAAGAAAGAATTCCATAACATGCTGGACTCTTAAAAATGTATTCAATGACTAGATTTATGCAGAATGCATTACAGGTGTTGCATAATGCAGTGTGCTTGCCTAGTTTAAGAAATGCAAATCACCTGATGTTGATGGAATCCAATCAAGTTGATGGAATCCTTCCACAGCCATGGCTATAGAATATTTGCGATTCTTCACTTCTTCAATTTACAAAAGTAAAAGACAGTAAGAGAAAGATGCTAGTAGTGAATAGAGGCAGAGTGAAGAAATCAGAACACATGCTTAAAAGAAGGTAGTAGCTTTGTTTTGTAGAATATGACAGAAGCTTTTGCTGCATTTCGTTCTTATGATTAAACAAAGGATGAAAAATGTGAAGGAGCACAAGAGGAGTACACTTTAAATGGGATAATATCTCATTCATGAAGGACGCCACTGTGACGTCTTTTAGAAGAATGTTTTTTTGTGGCAAATTCTCAATTCTTCATAAAAATTATACAAAAAAGCACTGGTTTTGTTAGTGTTCTCATATAGCCTTCCATCTGTCTTTCCCTCCCTCTGTCCTTCCTTAGCATTCCTGCACTTCTTAAGATGCGAACTGTTAGGGTACTTTATCGATCAGCCATCAGAGGTTTTTTGGCACTGTCTGCTTTCTGCTGTATGTGGAGAGGCTTGCTTGTTATTTCAGTCATTGACTTTTATAATAGACGGTGAACTTCAAGTTATACTTGTATCAATATTTGTGGAAAAACACTATTTACAAATCAATAACTTTAAACCTAAAGCTGAATTAATTAAGACCAACTGACTCGTATTGTTCCCTGTATCTGATGTGGATATTCCTAAAAATCTACATTATATCATATTTTAAAAATTATTTAAAGGCTTAACCATGTAGTTAAGGTTACTTGGGAACTCTTACAAGAGTGACAAATTAACAGTTACTTGAAAATTTAGATGTAATTCACAAGATATTTCACTTTGGGATTTCCCACTAACTGAACAATTGTAGCAGGACAACAGTGTGCAACAGACATCACTTTGAATCAGCATTGGGTGACAGTTCCTTCTTTTGAACCTCAGCTCCAGCACCTCCCAGACTCTTAACCTCCCGGAAAAAAAGGTTCAAACAACTAAATCGATAGCAATTTAGGGCAACACTCTTGTCACTTCCTTCTTCTTCTTCTTCATCTCCCACCACCCAGACTACACCCTAGGAGACAATTTGCTGTGTGACACTGCTCTGATAGGACAACAAAGAAGGCCTAGGACAAATGGCTCTTTGGAAAGAATTGATGGGACTTTGATCAGACAGGTCCACAGATAAATGTGATTCATACGACTAAGTGTAAGAGATGGCATGCCTTCTTTATGTCTCACATGAACTGTGAAAAAAAAGAAAAGAAAATAACATAGATTGCATTTACGTAGCCTGGCCTCTGCTTCTCCGTAAGGAAAGGCATCAACTTCATGAACACTCTTGTCTGTATAGCAATGATGTGGATAGCAGTATTTGGTCTAAATCTTTTGACTTATTTGAGCTACCCTACTAAATCCTGATGTACTAAATAGAGGACATCCTATTGATATCCCATGTATTTGGGTGGCCTTTTCTTTTAGCGCCAAAGAGGAAGGAAATCACAAAAAAAAAGTTAAATGGGAAGATTCTTTTTCCCTCAGTTCTCAGGAGGATATTATGTTTTTGTGATCCAACTTTTTTTCGCTTATTTACTAAGAAACCTTCTTTCACCTTTCTTCTACTCTTTATTTTGCAACTCACATAATAAGTCCAATATTGTAAGAGCCAATCATACATTTCAAATGATTCTGTGTTGAACCGCTATGTCATAGCAACCCAATTTTCTTGCTACACCTGACTGGTGGATGCTGATATTTAAATATCATTACTGAACCTGCTTTTCTCTCTCACAGAGCAGAAATTTTACAGTCCACCTCTTAATCCATTAACACCATTATCTTGGTGTCCCTTAGATTAAGCTGAGAATTTGGTTCTATTGTTCATCTGCCACCTTGCAAAGAAAATTAGAGCAAAACAAAGACCCACTTCAGCACAATATATATAAATACATCCAAACTCACAAAAAAACAAAAAAACAAAAACATTTTCACATAGGGTCTTTGGGAACTGTTTTTGAACTACAAATATGGAGATTCTTTCTAAAGTGCATTAAAACAAGAGGAAGCTTAAGAAGAAAAAGGCAATCAAATATTAAAGACTCTCTTGGGCACTGGCATGCACCAGCCCCGTTAACCTGACCCAACTCCTTAGCTGTCACCAAATAGAGCTCCACAGCACTGAAATATTAACTGCCTGCAATCTGTAAAACAAAGGTACTGAGACGCGTTGGTGGGGGCCTCACAATTGGTTGACATGTTATGTAAATGTAGATACGTGCCTTGCTATATGCTGCATAAAGTACATGCTATATACATATACATGCACATTTTGTTTGGTACAGTATAAATAAAATTTCGGATATGTAATGTTTGAATAAAACTAGCTATGTACCAAGAGGACAATTCATTTATTATCTCTTATTTGAAATCTGAGATATATTAAATACATGTTTTAGAAATAATGATTACTACAAAACTACCTTACTGGTAGTAACTTCTGTAAGATTCTACTTACAAAGTAGGCCTTTCAATGAGAAAAGCTCAACATGGAAATGTCTCATTTTCCCTGTAAAGCTGTTGTGCTCTTTTTCTAAACATGGTGAAATAAACAAAGAATCTTGACAGAAAAGCTCTTAACATGAAACAACATTTTGTACTGTATTAAAATAAAGAAATAACGATTGGTCACACACCAGCTTTTGCCTTTGGCCAAAACAATGTGGGCTGAGACTTAGCATTATAAAAAACAGAGTGATCATGGTCTCTGGTGATTCTCTTGTCTAATCTCTTCTCATTGCAAAGAGATGTTTGCCATTTCAGTGATACCTGTCAAACACTAGAACTAAACTAAATGAATAGAACTGTAATAATACACCTCTTTGTATTAGAAGAATGGTAACAATAATCTGCAAGCCACCAGTAAATGTTACTGGAATGAAATTTACTAGCACATGTTTACAATATTCTTTGATCTGTTAGTGCTGATGGCAATCTGCTAAATTCAATCTCACTAAAAAAGTAAAAGCAAAAAAATCTAATGGTTTTATATGGGTAGTATATATGCATAAAAATATGCAAAAAATATGCAAAAAATGTATTATTTTAGCTTGTTGGTAGGTGGTTGCTTGTCAACATGATGATATCTGTGTTCTGTATCTGTTATAGAGAAGAACCTTCAGGGGCCTAAGATGTACCTGTGTGTCAAGTTTGGTTGCTGAACTCCTGATCTTGTAGAAATGGTGGTGTATATTGTATTACTAAGCAGCGATCTCCCCTAGCAATCTATGGTGAATTTTGTTTTAATATATTCACTCCTGTTTCACTAACATCAGGAATGGCAAGCTAAAATAGACCTCAAGGTGTAGAGCTCAGTCCTAATGGAAAAGATGGCAGAAGGCAGAAAAGGTATTACAAAGCAAAAATAAAAATGGAGCGGATTCAACAGTAGGTTTAAGATTTCTCAGAGAGACTACCTGCCACCTGGGTGATATCAAAGATGAAAATCTACAAGACAATCCAAAGAACCATTGAAGAAAGGGACCACTCTGAGGCACTGGAAAACAGACTGCAAACAATGAAGCAGGAAGTAAGAAACATGCTTAAGTTCCAAACTCAACAAAAGAGCAATCTTGTCAATCAAAAATAAACATCAAACAGACAAACTAGACATCCTTCAAAAAGCAAACAGAGCACAGTGGTGCTGAAATTCATCTCTACAAGAAAAAAAAGCTTGGTTGGTTAAAAAAAAAAAGATTGGGCTAAAGACCAAAACAAAAATACAGAGAAAAACATTCAAAATTAGATCTGTCTGGATACTCAAGGGTCCATACAATGTCCCCTAAATGGAAAAGAGAATCCCTGAAATACACAGGAATAATTTTGCCAGAAAAGTACTGTGGTGCTAGTTCAATAGTTGCTACTATTTCTTATTACTGCAGTAATAAAAGGACATATACTGAAAGAACACATCAAAAAGATAAGTTGGTGTAAATGACAGATTTTATGCTGGTAGGTGAGATGATGGATTCCTATTTTCATTACAAAATAGATATTGAGATAATTTGGCATTGCATAGGAAGATGAGATGTTTTCAAACTTTCAAAAAAATATTTGTTAGAAAATAATACTACTACTACTACTACTACTACTAATAATAATAATAATAACACATTATGTTCAGACTTCTTTAAAACACATATATCAGATATTTCTCCCCAGAAGCAACAAGCACTGACAAATACTTAATAGCTGCATTGCTGGCAGCTGGGAAAAAGCTCTGACCAAAAGATGGATGATATATCTGCTAAACTTTATGGGAGAAATTCTCCCATAAAATGGAAAGTTACACTTCAGAGACCGACTTCAGTTGATGTAATGAATTCAAAATACCTCAAAATTTAAATTTTTTAAATGTTCTCACTATATTGTTTTTGTTTGTGTAACCGTTTTTGTTTGAGTTATATAATACTATTTTTCTGCAAGAAAAAAGATACATTGCATAACAAAACTACATCAATGCATTAGAGAATATGATGCGATGAAAAACTATTTGCTCAGTATTGTAGTAATTTCTGGTAAATGAAGCATTGCTGTGTCTCTCTAAACCTGTTCATGCTCCATTAATAATTAATGCCGAGGGCTAAACAAATGATGGAACTGTCACTGTGATCTGATCATTACATTGCTTTCACAGTGACTGTTGATCAAAATTTCCCTCCATTTAGGCTGTCGTCTTATATGACTTTTTCCACTTGGAATGTTCCATTGCAGCTGGAGTGCAGCTGTATCTGCTTAATATGTGCATATAAGCAATCACAATCACTGGTGTATATATATGAGTAAAAAAGAAAACAGCTATGTCTGAAGTAAAGTAAACTTTGAAAAAGAAGAAGAATTTATATTATACTTTAGTTAACACAGAGTTTCAAATGGGATAGTATCTTGGGACAGAAAATTACTGTGTAGCTTTCAGGTAATTTAATAGAGGGGAAAATGTCAAGATGATGACTTGGAGAAGGCTTCCTGTGCTTCACTCTTTTTTAGACTTGCCCTGAGGAAGGCAGACAAGATGAAACCAGACTAGACCCCGAACAACAAGGGCTTCTGTTAGGGGACTGCTCTCTGACTCATCTTCTGCAGCTTTAACAAGACATCTGCAAAGGGCTATGTCTTTGTCCAAAGCAAAGCAGCATTCAGGGTCTTTACCCTCTTCTCCCTCCACCCTCCTTCCTTTTCTTACTCATTCACACATGTTGAAACCACAGATGTGCATGAAATCTCAAATAATGGTGGAAAAAATGTCACTACCTGAGAAATGCAATGTTAGCTCTCACTGTATTTCTCTATCAATATAGTTTTTGTGTGTTTTGTGCATACTAAGTTTTTATAGAAAATTATTTGTAGGTTGGGGTTTTTTTTGGCTTTTTTTTGCCTTCATTGCTAGTCTAGTGTTACTTCTTGCTTTAGTACGCCCAGAACCTTGTGAGAGCCACAGTCACTGGTAATCTGTTACTGTTTTACACTTCCAATTTGGCTGGAAGGAAAAATTTTCACAGTCTGCATTCATAGTTGGTCCATGTGGATGGCTGATAATCCCTTAAACAATCCATTCAATCCTTCTGAATACATAAAAGATAAACAACAACTGGTTGCAGTGACAAAGCACGAGGTCAACTTGGGCTTCTTTCCTGATTTTCCATTTTCTTGTTTCCCTTTTTTTTTTTTAAATACAGCTAAACACATCGAGATATGATCCAAAGGCCTTCATTTTCAGGGGAATGGATTCTAGTCAACAGTGCCAAAAAGCTGCAAAACTCATTATCTTGTCCTCCTTTTCAAAAGGAGTAAAAAGACAAAATTGTAAGCATTGTTTAATCTATAACTGGAGGTTGGGCTTTACTAAGGGGTCAGTCATGCAAGATTTGCACATTCATGCAAATCCGATAGGCTAATTTTTGGCGATAGAATATTGTGATGAGTCCTCGTTCAGCTGGCAGAGAATGATTGTTGAGTAACTGCTGAAGAGTGATTCTTTTTAAATAAATTACTGTTTAATGACCAAGTGATGACAGTCAGAATTTAATCAGTGACACCAGATGAGGAGCAAACTACATAGGAGATAAATGGGTGCTTCCTTCAGAACTACTGAGAAAGTTCGTTTTTTAAATGCTGTCATTTCATCAACACCACAAAAATACATTCACAATCTTCAGTGATAATCTACCCATATCTACATGTTTTTCCACACATAAATGCAACAATCAGCAGGTTGCACATAGGGTTGGCTAACTATTCTGTAAAATGTGAAATGAGGTAAGACCTGTTCCATTTCTTTTCGGAAACCACTCACCAATGAACCTCCGCTCTTTTGATGTGGATTACTCTAGACTTGAGAGTGATTTAATGCACTTGAAATGTCACTGTCAAGCTAGAGCCTTACATAGACAATGACATTCTGCTTGGGTACAACTAATTATTTTTAAATCAATACAGGAGGACACAGAATGCATTTTCTTCTTTATGTTTCCTTCTCTTCTCTTTTACCTCCAATGTGATAGGATTTCTCTTTACAATGAATGGAAATGTCTGGCTTGGAACATTCCCCCACACTTTACAACACATTTCCCCACATATCAATGTACACCCATGGTGTGGGCTGTCACATGGGTAATGAATAGCAGCAATGAGATGCAGGGGAAGTAAGATAAATAAAATAATATATTGCTTTGTCACTGGATTCGTTCAGACTACTTTAACTGGCACACACGTCTTCCTGCTGTCAGCACAATATCTGAGGGAGGAGAGCAGGTAGGCTGCATTATCAAGATATTCATCATCAGGCTGGATGTTAACGTATGCTGGAAGCCCTCTATCTCCATTCGCCACTGCTGCCCTATCATGGACACTTGACTGGTTAAAATCTGCACCCTATTTGTTTTATTATTACTTTTGACATAATGTAATTTAAATAGTTATATATCAATATAGATAGATCTAGATATAAAGATATACATAGATCATGTATGGAGTGATGATGAAAGAATGTCATTGCTTTTCTTTACCAGATTCCTATGCAAAAAGACATATCTACAGTTGTAATAGTTAATAAAAATGTACAATAATGATTTTGTTTCTTTAAATATTATCATTCTCTTTAAAAACAGAGGGACATAGAAGACCACTGGGGGTTCCTAAATGAGCATGTTTAACTTAGTTGGTACACAAGATCTATAGATCTCATCTTATAACCAATTTGCAGAGAAAACTTCCTTGAATCTGAAATACAGAAGAAAGTTAAAAGGGGACTATCCCAATTTCAAGTCAGCTCCATTTTTCAGTTAACACAGCGTGATTTCCAGTGGGGTTCAGTAACTGAAGTGCTGCTCTGGGGTGTGTTTTTCTTTATTAAAAAGTTGCTTTTGATCTGCACCATAATGACTCACTGTGTCAATTTTAGTGTCAGAAAAAATAAATAAAATGAAAATATATAACATTAATTGACTAAGTGCCTGTTGGGTATTAATGTAACAATCATAAAAATTGTGTAAAATGTATTCACATTTTAAACAAGTCAGAGCTCTTCTGGGCAGTAGCTACAGATAATTTTCAAACCATGGTACAGCTTTGATAGCCTGAAGATGCCTAGCATACATCAGCCATCTGTTAGGCAGCTAAATAACAAAACCCACTGATCTGAGCAAGATCTTTCATGACAGGCACACACAGGGATGTGTCAGGAAGGCTTTCTTAGCATTTAAACTTACTCAAGCTTGCTAATTATGTTAAATCAGATCATTTTTCACTTAGAATTACGTAGGTGGGTTATTAAAGGAGAAATATAAGTGTTAATTGCGCTAGGGCAAAAATTAAAAGTTAATTACTTCCTTTACAATGTTTTGAAAAGAAACTTACTCTATTGTCAAAGTCAAAAAAAGTTAACCCGGCTGCTTCATGATCACATTTTAATCACTGGGTCACCTTAGAATGTTAGTGCCAAAAAGTCTGCATGATGTTTGACCCAAGCACAGCTGAAGCAACCTAAGCACCCCAGCAGGAAAATAAGAAAACCTTGGCAGGCTCTAAGCATAAACGAAGGAGGGGGGGGGGGTATGCATTCTCCACACAATGGCTTAGGCGGTGCCCCAGGCCTGTATCTGCTCTCCAGAGGTGCAAAGAACTTTAAAGATAATTAAAACAAGACTCAAGAAGACAACTTTAAGGATAAGACTTCTTACTAGTGACTAAACTAGTTAGTCCTTGAGGCAATATGGATGCATTCAGGAATAGTTCACAAAGTGAAAGATGCTCAGTTTGACAGTTGCAAATTTACAATAACAAAAACACAAGTGTATAACAAAAACACAATCAGAAATGCAGACGAAACTTTTTGTTGGTGAATAAAATTGGTTAGGTTACGGAGGCAGAATAATCGATTCTTTTGAACCTATCTGCTAAAAATACTGACATTGTCAGTCTTTTTTGTGGTTAAGGACATATTTTCATTTGAGTTATTTGTTCCTGATAAGTAAAACAGGACCACGATAAATCTAGAGAGTTTGTGATTAACTGTTTTTTTTATATGCTGGATGTAAAAATCTCCATGTCCATGTCCATGTATGAAATTGTCAGATCCTTTTTGATTACATTTATGTGGACTGTGGTGTGAGAAGAAGATGCTCTCGATTCACCTTGGCCTGCAAACACTGTTTCTGGTCTGAACAGCTGAAAGATTAGACTGCAACTTACCAAGATCTGTGAGATGTGGCATACAGGCATGAGCATGGATCTCTTAATTATCTTGGCAATGCTTGAGTGAATACATTAAAGCCCCTCAATACCCCCCCCCCCCCCCCCCCCTTTTTTTTCCTTTGTTCTTCTTTTCCTGGATATCATGTCAAAAAAACCCTCTCTTTTCTCAATTTCAATACTTTTTATTTAAAAGGAATAATAAAACTGACAAACCACTAAAAAGAATATTTGGATAATTAAAAAGGAATTGCACATGCACACTGGTAGAGGTTATACACAGAGCTGAAAATATACAACAATATTTGATACAAGCTGCAGACAGGCTCATCATTTCATTTCATTCTTTCTAACTTTGAGATAGATCCAAGTGGAAGTGGATTTCACGTTGCTTGCCAGGAGGGTTATGTTCAGTGTGCAATAATTCCTCTACACTATGAGGTAATAATTAGTAATCTTCAGTGTGCAGCTGTAGAATGTAAGCAGTGCCATCAAAGATCCTTCCTGCTTGCATTATAGTACTTCTACATGTTTGTAAAACCAATGTTGACAATACCAATTATCCAGTTGCATTAAAAAAAATGATGAATATAAATAAGCTCTATGGTCACTTTAAATACAATGTATTCTTATTTTGCTGCATTCACACACCTGCCATTTCTTCTTAAAATATGAATGAAATAAAGAAGTAATAAAGATATTTTACTAGAAGATAGTTTAGATGTTACAATAAATATGCTGAATCCTCCAAACTTCATTACGAAAGCTACTTACATATGAAACAACATTTCAAAAATATTGAGAACATATTAAACAGTCATATCCAATCATATCCTTACCCAGTGATTAACTCTTAAGGTACTTTTCAACATGTTAACAGAGAAATCCTCAAAGCAGTGTCTGGAGCAGTTTGTTTGACACCTTTGACACCACTCTTGCCATTTCCAGGCCTTAGTGTCCTAATTATAATGGAACTGCTAATGAGGCTCAGTTGTTTGGAGATGAGATAATAAGCATGGAACATCATTACAAATCCCATGCCATTATACTTTAACTGATTTTAGCTAGAAAATTCAAACACAAGTCAATTACTGTTCTGTTTGTGATCCTACTCAAGCTGAAAAATGAATTTCTTCACACCTTTTTACGAATGCTATTCCTCATTTACGACTCAGTTTTTAAATGCCACATTTGCGTCTGTTTATTCCCAAGGATGGTTCTTTTGTTTCATTTTTCTCCTTCATTACACTATTGAAAGTATAGCTGTTATGGATTTCATTACTCTTCATTACTTTATTCTAAAACAAAATTAAACAGAATAAACCTGGTGTGTGCCTTTAGGATAACTGATTTCAGTGAACTGTTTTTGGAAATAAATAAGTCACTCATAAACATTATATCTGTCATTTCAGCAGGGGCCATTTAGTGGAGCTAAACATAGTTCATAATGAGTGGGCTATGTGATTTTTATGGCAGAGTAAACCATAATCACCTGTACCAACAAACTGATAATGACCTCACCCTGGCAGTGTTCCTAGAACATCTCCTTGGGGTAATGACCCCTCAGAGCCTCTGAACTTGCTGTGTATGCTAATGCTACACTGCTCAGAGTTTTACTGTCTTTCCAGCCCACACAAGAGGTCAGGTTCACCTTCAGTCAGGCGTTAAAATGAAGTCCTTTCCCTTACCAAGCCCATCACTCAAGACCATTCGACTCCCAATTGAACACATAAAATGTAGTCTTATGAGCTACCTGCATCATACATTCCCTGTAAATGGAAGATGAAGTCTATCTACAAAGAGGGCGCAGCATGTAAAATGGAATGGTGGAAGAGGGAGGTTCTAAAAGTGCAATATTACAATATTCCAGTAGTGGGTCATTTATCAAGGCAGAGCACAGTACAGCATTTGCAGGCAGTGAATGAGATCAAAGTGTGCATAGGCTCTTCATATAACAATGTATTCATCATATCTGTCTGTGGTATAGTTCAACCTCTTTGCATAGCTTTCCCAGATTATTCATAGAAATGAATATATATTTCATCAGGCAGATACACATTCAGGGTCAGCCAGAGTGCAGTGCCCGATTCAGGATTTCAGACCCTTTCTCAAGGGCAGTAGTGGTGTATAGTACATATGATACCTTTCAGTCACAATCACAATCAGTGACAGGGATCAGCAAAACTACTGATATGTCAGAAGTTGGCCTACAATCATTATTTCTGCAGAGGGACATTGAAATTAGCATTAGGTTTTATAACCCCTACATGCTGATGCTTGTTTTATAGTAAACTGAATGTATTTCCTGCAGTCAAAAACCAAAACATAAACATGATGATTATGCCACCCTAGTTTGAGTTTTCAGCCTAATTTATTTTTTGAGCCAAAAATGTTAATGAGCAGGAACAGAGTTTGAATATATCAGGATACAAATGTTGCTACCACTGCTGTGTAGGCTGGGACAACTGTCACTTTTCCTAAGTGGTAACTTCCTCAGAGCATAACTTTCAGTGTGGTCAGAAGATTTAGCCTAGGTATAGGTCTGAAAAGCAGGATGGAAAACAAACAGGTGGCTGCAACACGGACAAATTATTTCCAGGAATCCTGCAGTTTAAAACACCCAGTAACATCCATTTGACTCCAGGATGTTCAGTATTCAGTACAGTAATTTCATTTGGATACTGAGCAGCTTCAGTGAAGCAGAGGTCCCTCTCTCACCTTCAGCGTGGGTTCATGTAGTTCTTGAATAGAGGCTATAGGATGTGTGAAACTGAAGGGTGACGCTCCAGTACTCCTGGCCAGGAAACTGCCTCCCTTTCAATCACCTTATTCAAAGTGTCAGTAAGCTTGTTAACTGCAATATTGCTACCCTGAGTCTAATTTCGTGCATGACATACGTTTGTTTGTTTCATTCCGGCTGCCTCGCTAGCCATTTTACTTATCAAAATTTTCACTCAGGCATACTGTAATCACCAGTGCTGGATTTATTCAAGAGTTACAGTGTGACTCTTTTGCTGGTGAAACCCTAACATAAAAGTGGAATCAACATTATGCCCAAAAAACAAACAAAAAAACCTCATGAGCATATATATCTTGTCCTAAAATGGCTTTGGTAGCAACAATATGTTTAACAGCAAAATATCATGAAACTAAAAAATATAACTAAACAGCAAATCTGCAGGATAAAATGAATTCCCCAATTCATATTTAGCCAAATTAAGATGACTACACAGTCATTGGTTTCAGCAGAAGCTTATTAAAATACTGGCAACAATAGCTAGCTTAACCTATTTTATTTATTGATTGATTTATCTTTCTGAAACCATCACACGCCCTATTTTTTGTCTATGTATTTGGGCTGTTGGGTTTCTGCTGAGTTCAGCTGAATGACTATGTGAACCAGTTTGAATATCAGTGAGAGGAGAGCGGAGGGGAAGATGGAAGATCCATGTGGTCCTAGGGTGTGGGTTCCCTTCTGCTTTAGTGTCATTAGTGTCATTTTAGTATTTGGGCTATAAACAGTTAAGGGTCCAGGGTACACATCTTCTTCTTCCCTGTAAATTACAGTCCTGTGCAGGGAGCATTATAATATCTTTCAGAAACAGAATGCATTTCAGTTTCTGTTATCATCAAAAGCCAGTACTCTATCTGTGCTCCTAACCCAGAATTTGCAGCCAGTACAACTGCTAACTGAAGTTAATTTACCCTCTCTCAGTAACCCTATCTGTATATAGCCAGATCCCTTACTACTATTGATCTGTATCCCCACTCCCTTTCAACTGTGTTGTGAGAAAATGTTCCATGAAATATTTATTTTCCCTGCATTTCCCCCTCTTCAAATCTGGGCTATTCTTCCCAGTCACACTTGCTGATCCAAGCCATATTTTGAGGCATGGATTTAGCCCTCAGTTGCCTCAGCTTAGTGCATATTATTCAGCAAGTTAGAGCTGCATCACTGCACAGTAAAGGTTGAAATCTAAAGGAACATAAACACGGTCCTCTTGGCCATTGTAGACAGCAATGTCATGAATGTTATTACTCCCATCCACCTTCTAAGGCCTGATTATGTTCCACTGTAGCAAACAGGGAGAAACATTTGAATGCACACATATGATTAATGTAGACCTTTTTAGGGATAATACTTTATAATAAACTAAGTTTTTTAATCCCTAAACAAACAAAAAAAAATTGATCAGATTATTGATTAGATTATTCTCTAGATTTTTCTTTAATAAACATTGACTATATCAACAGTTATCATTGTACATTAAATGGGACATATATTTTTGAACCACATATATATGTGTATCTTGTGCATAATAGTCAATCAATCGATCCTTAGACAGATAGATTTAATCATTAGTTATAATGAATCTTTGGCTTTCTTCCATTGTCTCTCTTTTATCCTTTCTTCCTCCTCCACGGCAGATGGCTGTGTCTCCCTCAGCTTAGTTCTGCCAGAGGTTTCTTCCTGTTAAAACAGAGATTTTCCTTCCCTCTGTTGCCAAGTGCTTGCTCAGAGTGGGTTCTTTTATTGCCGGGGTCGTCTCTCTATTATTGTAGGTTCTTTACCCTACAATATAAAGCACCTTGAGGTGAATATTGTTGTGATTAGGTGGGGTATATATGTGTATGTATATATATATATATATGTGTGCGCGCGCGTGCGTGCGTGCGTGTGTGTGTGTGTGTGTGTGTGTGTGTGTGTGTGTGTGTGTGTGTGTGTAGAGAGAGAGAGAAAGTGAAAGCCAGAGAAAGTGAAAGCCAGAGAAAGATCATGGCCTCCATAAATTGTAAAGCACACATAAATTAAATATCAAATTGAAGTTTGTGATAGTTGCTCACAGTTGGGCTGAAAATGCCTCAAATCTCCAAAACTAAACTAGAAGCCTTGCATTTCCTCTGTAGAAAACAAAGCAAACAAAGGAACCCTGTTTTGTTTGTTGTATGTACTATATAGCAGCAGTATGTAGTAATTGTGGGCTTTGTGACAGGACAAAGCTTCAGCACCATCTAATAAAGACCTACATTCTTTATGCTTTTATTCACCTCTGCTATCTTCAAAGGTTAGAACTCCCTGTCATCTTATTTTGAGCCTAGAATCCCTTCATGCTGCATATGGGTTTACACTTATGGAGGCTGAACAGATGCACTACAAATTGGCTGGTTACCACAGTTAGTAGCGACATGGTGGCCCACTGGAGAATTACTTCAATGCCCAAATACATAAATTACTGATGATAAAAAGGCACCCATGAAAATGGCACCTGCATTATGGGTGTACGTGTGATATAACATGGTCTACAATTAATAACTATGCTCAGAGGTCTCATTACTATCATGACATATTGGGAGCATCTGAGAATCTTTATGTTGTCAAACAACTGCATCAACCAAGTTATTTTAGAATAAATTATTATAAGATATGAAAAAAGGTCCTACAAAATGTTACAGTCCAGTTAATGTGCTGCCTTTTAATCATAAAAACAAAAAGATAAGTGCAAATTTTAATAGTTGACAAAGATTACACACAAAATGCAGTTTTCAAATCATTTATTAAAGCAAAAAAAGCTATTCAAACCTACATAGCCCTGTTTGAAATAATAACCCACCTAAATCCAAATTGAATTGTGATTAACATTATTTAGAAAACTGAGTTCAATTAACTAGCCACACCAAGGCCTGGTTAACAGTCAATGCATACCATGCTGACCCCAAAAAATCCCTTAAATAGAACCTATCTGACAAAGTGAAGTACAGAGCTAAAAAAAAAAAAAAACAGAAGAAACAGAAGAGAAATAAAATCAATGACATCTATCAGTCATCGGTGTAATAATTGATTGAACCATGAATTGTGCACTGTACCAAAAAATCCTGAAAGATAATGTCTGACCGTCAGTTTGCACCCTAAAGCTCAAGGACATTCGCGTTACGCTACAAAACACACCAGTAAGTCCACCTCTGAATGGCTCAAAAAAACCAAAATGATGGTTTTGGGATGGCCTAGTTAAAGTCTGGACTTAAATCAGATTAAGATGTTTTTATGTTGTTGTGCTCATCCTCTTTTTTTGGCATTATTAATTCAATTCAATTTCAAATCAATTTTATTTATTTAGTGCCAAATCACAACAGTAGTCACCTCAAGGCACTTCATATTGTAAGTAATAACCCTACAATAATAGAGGGGGAAAACTCAAAACATTAAATGACCCCCTTTGAGAAAGCAGTTGGCAACAATGGGAAGGAAAAACTCCTTTTTAACAAAAAGAAACCCCCAGCAAAACCAGGCTCAGGGAGGGACGGCCATCTGCCGTGACCAGTCGGGGATGAGGGGAGGAAGACAGGATAAAAGACACACTGTGGAAGAGAGCCAGAGATTCATAATAATGAAATACAGAGTGGTGTATAAACATATAGTGAGTGAAAAAGGTGAGTGAAGAAGAAACACTCAGTGTATAATGGGAAGTCCCCAGAAGCCTAAGCCTATTGCCGCATTACCAAGGGAGGATTCAGGGTCACCTGATCTAACCTCAACCATGTTTTAGCAAAAAGGAAAGTTTTAAGCCAAATCTTAAAGGCAGAAAACTGGGAGCTGGTTCCACAGAAGAGGGGACTGAAAGCCTACTTTTAAGTATACGAGGCACCACAAGTAAGCGGGCAGTCTAAGTGCTAGCGGTCTATTAGTGTGATTGATACTATATATCTTTAAGATAATATGGGGCTTGATTACTCATGACCCTGTGACACAATACATACATTTATGCGAATAATAATAATAGTAGAAAAGAAAACAATAACATGAACAAAAACAACACATAAAAAGAAGTTGACAAACCGAAGGAGCCTATAGAGAGATTGTAGTTTTGGCAAAGCAAATGTGTTTGGCACAACAGGGCATTGAAAAAAAGAAGATTCATCTCAATCTCAGAAACACAGAGGCTGGCATTATGTTAAAGAGGCAGTTCATTCTCAAAAACCCTCCAGTGTGGCTGAATTAAAACAATTCTGCAAAGAAGAGCGGGCCAAAATTCCTCCACAGCGATGTGAAAGAGCCATTGCGAGTTATCACAAATGCTTGATTGCAGTTTTTGCTGTTGTTCTTGGATGGCATATCCAGTTATTAGGCTTAGGGAGCAATTACTTTTTCAAATAGGGCCAGGTAGGTTTATTATTATTATTATTATTATTATTATTTTTACCTTGCACATTATTTTTAATGAGGTCATCTCTGCTTAATATTAAAATATTTTTGATAATTATCTAAAAGATTTATGCGTGATAAATATGTTAGAGGGAAGAAATCAAGAAGGGGGAAAATACATTTTCATGGCACTGATTTTTGACCCTCTGATTTCTGTTAGAATGGTGACACTGATAGTCTACATACAGATATGACTTTTTGCATAGTCTTTTGATGCTAAACTGTTTGGAGTTTTTGACAGTTCACCCCGTAATTATTTCTTTTAATTAATTAATTAGATTTTTGATATGGCACAGTCTATCTGTCTAGTTAGGCCACAGAAGTGCATGTCCTTCTGCTGGTGCATTCTTAATTATGGCTTTGGTGATATTGAGGCTGACATTTAAGATCCCTTCATGCCTGTGTTTTTTTGAAAGACCTGAATAAGGCCCATCTGGTCTAAGTAGGACACTGGGGATGACAGTGTGCCAGCATGTTAATATGTTCTCACACAGATGCGGGGGCTGCTGTGTTAAAGAGATGATGATGACACTCCCAGTCACGTTCACTCACTTAGCAAAAGTTGTCTCCTCTTGATCATTCTTGACAGTAACAAAAAGGGTGAATATTCTCTAATCAAGGCCAAAAATTCTGATCACTGCTGGCATTTCCCTAATCACCCCATAATAGCATTTGGAGGACAGTGTCAGAGGATAATGGAAGGTTAGCCATACTAAACAATAAGAAATAACAGGTGTATTTCAAAAATGGCAAATCCATTAACTCAAAGATGTCATGTAGGCTCCAGAATTACTGGTGGCACAAAATGCATTTTTTGACATAAAGGTTTTCATAGCTTACATTCATTATCTTTAATAAATTTAATTAACAATCCAGTTACTCATTTTTCTTTTATACAAGGTTAAGAAAAAATGTGCTATCCTATCGTACCATCTTAATATTTAATGGCAACAGGCTATCTAAACAATTCAAGGTTAGTACGAGCTAGTAGGTTCTTGGCTATGTCTGTTATGTATAGACACAACACTGGCTCATTTCTTGAGTTAGGTGTCATTTTTAGGCTTTAAGAGGCTATCTACTTACAATAGAAATTCTAAAAGTCTAAAGTCATCACTGACGTTTCAAGGCAGCTCATGTGTTTTCTTGTTTCCGATATACTGTCTCACACACATAATTCAATAAATTACATTGTGCACAAATGAAAAGAAGATGAAACTACGAGAAAGAAAAAGGGAAACATTATCCAGAATAAATCAGAAGTTGGTGTAGTAAAAGGAATTGAGCATGCTTGCTGGTTTATCCCTGTCTGAAATGAACAGTTTTAGCTCTCCAAACCAGTCTCCTTACTGTGTTCTCCCTTTGAAACATCAGCCAGGCTTTCCATTAAGTGTCAATGTGCTATTGAAGCCTTCCTCTTTCACAAAGATTATTTTTCACTTCATATCTGAAAGTGTGCAGCCAGATCTAATAATACCATATTGAAATTGATGTTGGGGAAAATTTACTACTTCGTTGGAGAAAGAAAACAATGAGAACACAAAAAAACAGAACACAAATCATGTCCTCTATCCCCAAATGTCACCACCAGATTCTTTAATAACTATGCACTCATTTCTTGTGTCAGTTGAATATAAAAGCTCCACCAGAGTTCTCCTGTCACCTGAAAGTGTGGCAGGTAAGAATTTTTAAGAGTAACCCTGAAGACATCCTGAAATGCATGTCCCAACTAAGGCTAACTTCTTATCCTAAATGAGAAGATGGTCCTAAAGGGATGTAATAGAATAGAATAGAATAGAATAGAATTCAGCTTTATTGTCATTGTCACAAGTACAAGGCAACGAAATGCAGTTTGCATCCATCCAGAAGTGCTTTAGCCATAATATAGATATATTACAAAATATATATTAGCAATAATATAGATATATAGATATATTACAGAAATGGGTCTGTTATAGGTATGAGGGTACAAAATATGGGTCTATTATGGGTATGTTACAATGTACATGGTATGAAGGTATGTTATGAATATGCTATAACTATAAGTAAGACCTATAAGCCACTTGCTGCTGAGATGTGTGGAAACAGTACCCTTTATAATAAAGGCTAGTTGGTGCATTTAAAATCTCCTTTTTATGACAGAAAGGAATTAGTCACAATCACCTACCTTGGGAATGTTCATAAGGTTATGCATAGGTTACATGCAGTACAAACACTTCAAATCCACAGCCATAGGCACTATTACAAGGACACACAAGGACATATACATAAAAACTAAATAACTGCAATTCTTAAAGTATTGCTAATGTTTGCTTTTCTTAAAGTGAATGCCTAATAAATCTCATGATTTTTAAGTTGAAACAGCCACTTAATTATTAGCACAAAGCATTTACCTCAATCCAATATTACAATGTATTGATGATATGAACTATATCTGACGTTAATGATATAAAAACAACATACTGTTGTTGGTATCTTCAGGGTGATTTACAGACAATACCCTTTCCTATTAAAAGTTCTGATATCAAGATTGTGTTTTCCTGTCTCTTCTGTGATTTCCACACTGATTTTCTATGTAATATTCTTGTAGGTTTCTAAAGGAGCAGAAATTTGAAAGTGTGAAGTTAGTTCATCCAAAGTTTAGAATAAGCAGAAAGAATATTACTACAAAAGCTGGAATGATTAATAGTCGAGACAACACTAGTCTAATGAGCAACGTTTGTTCCGGTACACCACCGAAACTGATCAACGTGGAAATATGATGACGGTGTCATTAAGCCACTATTAGAAAGAAAGGATGTTCTGAATCTAATATATAATTGTCTACTTTTAGCTTGTGGAATCAAGTGCCACAAGTACTGAGCCCACATGATGCAACGTGCTGAAACTTCCAATCAGGAATAAAAACTTTAGTGCTATGCTCTGGAGTTTTATTTTCTCTCTTTCTTTATAATTGATTACAGATGTTACAGTTTATGAGGCAATTGCATTTAACAAGACTTTAGCATAAACAACAACAGCTGGATGATCAGCTGCTGAATCCAGACGTATGGGAAGTTGAAAACAGACACATCAAAACTTTGTCTCAGTGAAGTATTCTGAAGGAACAAGACATCTTGATTTAGATGCAAAACATAATCCCATGCATGGCTGGCTCCTCCCATGAGGGGCCAGAAGATTAAGATTTAATGGTGATACTGAGGGAATGACACTATCTGTCTGCATACTCCCATCTCTTCACACAACATCACGTCTGCTGCCTTTCTACCTCATTCTCTCATCAAACAAAATTGCAGATGCATTTTCCTACAAAGCCATGCCTACATTCAAATTTGGGCACACAAACATATTCATACACGCACACACACAAGTATGTGTGCATGCCATAAATGACTGTATGCACATGCACGCGCAAATTTACATACTCTTATAACAACTCTGACAAAAGCTCTGCTACAGGCAGGGGGAGTCAGTTGTAAATTAAAACTCTTGTCAAAATTATCTTTTTGTTGCATGAAAAATGGAATTGGCTTAAAAAGTGATGGATCTGCACTCAACATGTCTGGCAAAGCAAACATGACTGAAGGGAATGCACTGATTTAAACATACATACAAAAATAGCCATTATTGCCCCTTTTGCATTGATATTATAGACTGTCAGACTCAACTAATGCATTACACACAAGGACTATTGCTGTCTGGATCATCTTTATTGTCTGGTGACTTAAAAAGGGTGCAACATTGTTCTGTAGGTCTACAAGAGAAAGAAAAAGAGAAATCAACAATGTTTCATTGTTGAAACATTTACAGTTTACAGCTAATAAAAGTCAATATTACATCCACAAAAAAGAACTGCATGCCTCAATTGCAAGGGCCACATTTGAGAAATCCAGATGCAACCAACTAGCTAATAATAGAAGGGTGAAAATCTAAGTGTAATGACTTCCTTCCTTAAACCAATATTCTTTATAACATATGAAGTAGTGGGAAGTAAAACTGACAGATCAGTTTTCAGTTGAATTTAAGGGGTCAAGCCTAATGATAATGGATCTCATCTCTTGCACATCTGTAACAACCTTATAAACTAAACTGGATCGACACAAAGAACATTTGCCTATATAGCCATATTTCTCATATGTCTAACTACAGCATGCTATGTTACAATGATTCAGTATAGTAAATATAGTATATAGTAATAGCTATCGCGCACACATGACTAAACAACTGCTTAACTTACAGACCATTTAGCATTCTTGTGCCACATGGAAATAAGAACACAAGCCAAGGGATAACCTTTGAATGACTTTTCCTACACTACCCGCAAAAAAAAAAAAAATACACAGTACCAGAAATCCATGACTGTAAATTATTTATGATTCATAGGTGCTGTCTCAGAAGCTGTGAAGAATTCACAGACTCATTGTAAATTTAAAGGATGCTCTCAGTGTGAGCAAAAACCCAGGTTGACAGTGAAAAACCTTTTTCTCAGATGGGACATATCCTGCTGCTTTGACCTGTTTGTCCTGGCAGCATTGATGGGGAATTGAGCCATTATTCACCATTAATTTGTGGTTCAATGGTCAGAGAGGCTGTAGCAGGGGACACTGACTCAACATTGCCATGGTGACATGGAGTACAGAAAGGAAATTAAACTGTAGGACACAAACAAGTCTAGTGTCACAAAGCTAAAAGTGCCTATATGGATAAAGAGTCCAACAAAGCTCTTTATAGTAAATACCATTAAATAGGACAATGGCATACTTTTTTATTCAAAGCACAAGCATATCGATTTGAAGACTCAGTAGAGTCGCATTTAAAATTGGGCTCTATGCAGTGATGACTAATGAACAACAAGAGGTTTGTGGGAATGGCAAAGAGCTGAAATGACTGGGTGAAAATCATCTGTGGAGGTTCAAAATGGCAGCAGGTAGACAGTAACACGTCATGTCACCCCGACCTTGCAAAGACCACTTACAAGTTTTTTTTTTCATGGTTGGCCAATTCTCCTTCAAAATGAAATAAAATAATCTAAAACTAAGATTTCATTTCCTGAAGTAAAGCTCCTGTTGACACAAGCTGTTATGGCCAGAAATCAAACTGGACAGAGCACATAGAAGCCAGGTCAGTTAAAGGCTGAGTTAGACCTTGACGCAAACAATACTGTGCAGTTACACTGAGACAAATGACAGAAACATGGGCAAATACAACTGAATAAACTGTTTTATTCAGTTATTGATCTTACCAAAACTATAATGTCACTACTATAATACATTGCTTATGTGCATTTAACTTAAACTAAATATGATATGGAAAGTATGAACACTGTGCATAAAATTACTAATTAATAATAACTTGATATGGTACAACTTGTAAACAAAGCACATTAGTAAAATGCGCTGACGAATACAATTAATTAGCTTAACAACATGCTGGCTATCAAATAAAAATGAAACCATCACACCTATGTAAGGCAGATAATCTTGTAGAACCTGAAAACTGAAACGGTTGTTATTGTTGTTGTTGTTTTTTTAACCAGTCGAACAACTTTAATTCACAGACCGCACCACCAAATTCTTCAAATATCCCACTCAAAAGATGCACAAGTTCACATTTTTAGTGAAGAAATTAATCAAAAATCAGTTCTGAGGTGAAGATTTTACACCAAAAATTGTTGGCTGTAGCCAGAAAAGTTGAACATATTCTTGCATATTTACATATTTTATTAACTGTGGAAAATCAAGATAGAATCACTATGAAAGAGAAAGGTATGTTGCAGTGCAAAGTATGCAGAGCCTATTTGAGGCCAAATATATATATATATATATATATATATATATATATATATATATATATATATATATATATATATAAAAGAATAAATAGCTGCTTACCACTTTGAGAAGCAATCATCCCCGCAGCCATGGCCTGTTCTTTTCTCTCTTCTTTTGGTGTGGTCGTCCCTGTTTTTGTTGTTTTATCTAGAAAAAAGGACAAAGTATAAAATATAACCATGAATCATGGCTAAGTTTATGACCACAGTGACAATCAGTAACTAGAATATCAACATTTCCAAAATAAAATCCCCAAACAAACCAACAAACATCAAATTAGATGGTGGATACATCATGCCTTAGACTTTGTTCTTAAACTGTCACATAATGCAGCATGTTTCAATGAGTGGTGAAAAAAATAAAGCACAAACCAAAGTAGGGGTTAAAAACAACAACAATCATTTAACCAATAGTGAGAAAATTAAATATACTAACATATAAAGAACTGAATCTATATTCATTTTCAGTTTCAAGCTTTGTATTTCCTAGGAACAGCAATGCTTTCACAGTTTTTCCTAAAATTGCCTTTGCCTGTCTGTGGCATATTTATGTGATCAGTACTTCATGTACTCGGAGAGAACAGGTATAACAGGTTGGAGATTCATCCAAATGAGGTTGTGAACACACAATTCTTGGATTTGTGACAAAAAATGTTAAAGATTTAATACTTTTGAGCCAAGCCAAGGTATTTTTAAACTGACATTTAAAAATTTTTTTTGTGTTGTTTTAACGTGTTGAAAAATGTGAAGCCTCCGTCTACTGAGTCAGACCCTGAGTCATTTCA
Source organism: Pelmatolapia mariae (assembly GCF_036321145.2). Classification (NCBI taxonomy): domain Eukaryota; kingdom Metazoa; phylum Chordata; class Actinopteri; order Cichliformes; family Cichlidae; genus Pelmatolapia; species Pelmatolapia mariae. The sequence goes on along the minus strand of NC_086228.1, from coordinate 17,396,555 downwards.
CACAGCATCCACTGTGTTTACATTCTTTAACTAGATTTAAAATAACACATAAATCAGATGTTTGGTAAAAGCTGGTAACCTGCTACATGTCAGAGACATCAGATTATCTGGGATTACTGTGAGTCATCACCTACTTTCCATTTTTTTTAAATTGCGTTTATACTAATATATATATATATAGTTCTTAAAATGCATTTGGTTATGATGTTCAGTTATGGAGTACATAACTTCGAAGTTGGGATTTGCGTCGTGCACGTGGGTACATGGATTGCTGTTCAAGTATCTGTTTCAGAATGTTTCGAATTTCTAAGTTCCTAATAAACGGCATACGGTGCAAAATGAACACTGGCCGCTTCTCACTACTTTCCTTCTATAATGAGTCCCCTTATCCAAACTACAGAAGGAAACACAAAGGATAGTGATTATGCAATAGGCGTGTCTGAGTTGTTAATGTGGTGATGATGAGAGAGGGAGAGAGAGAGGAGGGAGGGAGCTATCTACTCCAAGTCCAAAGGCAGTGAGATTAAATAAAAGTTTTACTCAGGACACTCTTGTTAAAATCACTCTTGACACCCTGCACTATTAGTACGCCATTAAGAGTTCAAGGACGATAGCTGTCCTGTTTTTTGATCATTTATCCCTTGGATCACCTCGTTAAGCCTGAACCCAGTTCCTCACAATGGCCACAGAATATTGATGGGTTTTGAAAGGATGATTTTGCTGAATTCATAGTAATCCTCTTTTTGTCTGCTCTTGATAATACAGATGAGCTAGTCTTTGACATTCCAGAGTGAAAGGTTAATTGCCTGATGCTGATCTAAATCTCTCAATAAACTTAATATGTTATAGTCAAACAATACTAAAGGCTCCTCTTTTTCATTGCATCCAGCATCTAGTCTTATCATTGTTGCTAGATAGCAGATTTTAAAATTATTTACTTAAAATTATTTACACAACCAGGCAGGTCAGAGCTGGAATCTCTACGTTGTGTCCTGGACCTGCTCAGGGGCTTCCTAGGACATGCCCGAAGCACCACACTTAGTAGGCATCCAGAAGGCATCCTGTTCAGATACTCGAACCACCTCAGCTATCTCATGATGACATGGCATAACCCAGGTAGCGACCTGAGCACGTCGGAGCAGTATGCGCACGTGATAGAGCGGCTGTTGTGTGCTAGACCTGTCGGCAGTCTGGAGTTCACACTGAAAGCATGTGGAGCCTCGCTACACACTGCCAAACCAGGTGTTATGCCAAGGTAGGTATCCCCGACAAAATTTGTTCCCCCTGCATTGCGAGCATTCGCTGGGCCCGGAGTGCAGATCCAGTTTACTCCGCCTCCATTACAGACAATTAGACGTGGTAATGAAGTAATGATGTTTTAGTTTTGTGAAAAAGTGAAAAATGAGTGTTGTTACATTACCATTCAGTTTGAGGGTTACAACAGAAAGTTATATATTTATTGTTCTTACGCGGTATCAAACAAATGAAGGTAACAAAAGAAGGACCTTTTGCCTGATAATTCCTTTCAATGGTAAGTAGCAATTCTACACTGAGCCCATCTAGAATGACCAAACTCCTCATCCTATCAATAAGGGAGACCCCAGACACCCTTCAGTGGAAGCTCTTTTCCAGCCCTTGTATCTGCAGTTTTATTGCTTAAGTCACTACTTACAGCTTGTGACCATAGATGAGGGTAGGAACAAAGATTAACCAGTAAATCAAGTGCTTTGCGTTGACGCTCAGCTTTCTTTTCACCACAAACGACCAGTACACTGTCCACATTACTACAGATGCAGCACAAATCCACAATTCAATCTATTCTTGTTGATTGACAAATTTTAAGATCCTCCACCTGGGGCAGCTACTTGTCCTTGATCCAGAGTGCACACATCATTCTTTTTTTTGGCTGAGAACCATTGCCTCAGATTTGGTAGCACTAATTGTCATCCAACCCACTTCATATTCAGCTGCAAACTGCCTCAGTGCAAGCAGGAAGTCACTGCCTGATGAAACCAGGAGAACTACATCGTCTGCAAAAGATCCCGAGTCCACCACACCTGACATGCTCCACCTTCCACCTCATGACTGAGTCTAGAAATTCTGTCTTTAAGTATTGTGATTAAAATTGTTAAGAAAAGGCACCCATGACAGAGACCAACACCCACCAGGAATGACAGCGATGGAGCTTTTCTTCTTTACAATGACTGGCAGAGGTAAGGCAAGGCAAGTTTATTTATATAGCACAATTCAACAACAAGGTGATTCAAAGTGCTTTACAGAGACATTAAAAAACAAAAACAAATAAAAAGCAAGATTTAAAATTGAAAAAAAAGAAAAAAAAGAAAAAGAAAAAAAAAGGAAGGAACAGTAGATAAAATCAGTAGTTAAAATGTAAGTTTTGAAATTTACGCTTAAAAGGTACCCTACTTACCTCGGCACTGTGTGATAGGGCCAATGGGAAACATTAACTGAATAAATAGTTTACTATTAAAACTATACAGGTGGAATTGGGTGCGTTTTACTGGAGCCCCTGGGAACCCCATGACATTTGTATTCTTAAAAACCACTAATCAAAACAGAAATCTAACATAATGATGTCATATCATTAAGAACACATTGACAGTAATTCAAATAAATAAAGGGGGAAAAAGGATTTATATATTTAAAAAAAACCACACACACACAAAACAACTAACAAACATTGTAAGCTGTGGCTTGGGTCTACACAAACCCTAGTCATTAGGATGAGGGTTAAATACCCTTCGACACTAGCTTTAGGGAAAAAAAACTTTTTTATACACAGTTCTGTTTTGCTCTTTTGCTCTGAACATAATATCCTTAAAGATACTTGATGAACAGGTACATACAGAACTCTGATAATCACTTTACATCATCAAGTCAAGATTTGAATTACTTAAATAATGCTATTTATCTTTTGGGACTTTTCAACTAAACCGTGTGCATTTAGATTTGATAAACCAGTAAGAAAACACATTTTGTGGGATCACTGGCACCATATTTGTGACCATTTAGGTATTTGGCTATGCAGAATTATGAGTGTGTAATATGCTTGCAATCCTTCGAAAAGCCAACAGCACGTAGCTTGACACACACACACACACACACCTATGTGTGTGTGTGTGTGTGTGTGTGTACAGGTCAAATGCCGATTGGTTGAATAGTGGCCTGGGAAAGGAAAGGGAATGAAATTGGACTACTACTACTAGAAGGAAACATGCAAAGAAAAAAAAAATCAAAGATAAATCAGGAAAAGCACACGCTGTGGCTGCAGCAGAGACTTTTCATGGTTATTAATACCCGGTTTCACTCTAGCGTTATGTCATAAGTTGTCTGTGCAGGCTCTCAGTCATCCAGGTCATGGTAGTCTTATCATGGTGGAGAGTCCCAGGTATTGAAACCCTAATGGTGGTTGTCCCAAGACAGCCGTTGATCCATTATTACATGTGCCTTATCACATGAGCCAAGGTGAAAAAAGGTGCGAGTGGTTTCAGGTAAAACCATTGTGAGATTTTGCCTCACCCTATCATGTGACCCATTGAGGTCACCTGAAGTAAGATGCGAGTGGATGTTGAGGCACCAGGGAAGGGATCTCAAGATTGTCATAAGTTTGGTCTTCTCCATGAATCTCTGAAGGACCAAAAACAACACAAGCCCTCGTCTGTGACAGTGCCTCTTCATGAGAGTACAGAGAAACAACATGGAGGCAATTGTCTGCAAAACTGTGTGTAGGCTCTGCATAGGGCCAGTGCACAATTATGCAGGTCCCATTATCCATTCTATTGTGTTATTTTACTATAGGCCAGTATATTCATTTTGCCTATAACAAACAAAATCATTTAAATTCAGAATCACAATTTGAGTATATCATTGTACATTAGTGGATTTAATAACTTTCCATTGACAATGTGTCATCCGCAGACCCTGTGACAGTTGTCAGCAATTCCCTTGGAAACAAACTTGGCTTTGATTCACAAGGATGCATTAACACGCCATTTGCCACCTGGAATCAAGATGCACACTGATCATGCCATTAGCTTCTCTCTTTAATTATGAGACCATAAAATGTCTTAATATGCAAGAGCACCTGGATGCTGCTATAGACATCAGAACTTCATCAGCATTTGTTCCTAACTACCATGCCCAGGTCTAGATAATTGGTGTTTTATTTTGTATATGGGAAATAGTAAGGGACAGATTGGAGAATGAGATGTTTGTTTGCCTTCCCATTTTACTGATAAATGACAACCTCAAATGTCTTTATCAGCAAGTGGATTATTTTTAAGAGCAGGGACTAGCTCATGGTGGGAATGGAATGGCATGCACACTATGATTTAATACATCAGAAATAACCTTCAAAAAGAGCACTTATGTAAAAATAATTTTAAGATTATGGTCTTTAATGTAAGGCTTTAATTTCTGAGAACGGACACCCTCCACCCACCATTAAGGTAATGTCCAAAATCAACTGGAAAGCCACTGTTTCTAAACTCACTCCTGAGTCTTTAATTTATCTAATTGATTATTGTTGTGTTAGACAATGCAAGACTAGAGTTAACACAAAAAATAAAAAAACAGAAAAACAGAAACATAGATGTAGAGAAGATATGCTGTTGCTTCTGTGTAATATAATGCCCAAATATATTGTTTTGTATACACTGTCACTTTCTATAGCACTAACAGCCAGGACCCAATTCCAGGTATCTGCAACATAGCTGTCAAAATATAATCTGATTGTGATTCCGATGACTTGCCCATTATTATACAATGTTTTATTTTACTGTTTAGTTGACAAGGAGGGAAAATGTAACGCATGTCAAAGTAACTCATCTTTCCAATCCAAAAGGCTTTACTTTCAACTAATGATATACAGTTAATAAAGCAGAACCAATTACTTTGCACAGCTGGGCATCTTTTATATGTTCTTTTCAATCTAGGCCATTTGATTGCTTGTAAATACACGGTTGATTTATATTTCTTTACAGTGCAAAACGCAGTGGGCCCAGTGACAAGAAAGCAATTAATCACATTATTATGCCAATTAAGAAGTTGGTCTGCTCCACTGAAGGTAGAAAAAAAACAATGAGGGAACTGAAGATGTGAGAGGAAGGCACTACAAGAAGTTAATGCAAGCCATTAAATTGCACCCATCACCCCAGTCCTCTACATGGACATGGTTTAACCTATTACCATTGTTTAACATGAATATCATTACAATGCATCTGAATGCTTAATTAATTGTTAAACAACTTTGTTAATGATCTTTTTTCTCATTGGATGATTAAGACATTTGTGTACAACCAAATGTAAACACTGAATATTTATCTTCAGATTGGGAAGATAAGCAATAAAGGAATGTATTCCTTTATAGATGCCAAATACAAAACATTGTCTAAACAGTTTTGCTGTGACAAGTTTGGTAAAATCAAGCAAAGACATGAGTCTTCATAACACCTCTGACTTTTGCGGAAGGTACTTTATTTGATTATAATGGTCTGTAACTATAGCTTTGTTCATATGCCGACAGACCAGAGTCGTGTCAAAAATATAATGCCGCAAAAACTAACAAAGAAAATCTGAAACCAGTAAAGACTCATTGAATAATAATAATAATAATAATAATAATAATAATAATAATAATAATGATGATGATTCTGTTACAAATATCTATAACTGAGCTCTTGTGTTTTCATTACTACCGTGAGTGGTTCCTCTTGTTAAAAAGAATATATATGTGAATATATTTTTCAAGCCCAGACTGAAATTTCCTGTGGTTGCTTGCTTGATGTTGATGAGGCCTTAATGTTGTGCTGTTATTCATATTCAATTTATGATAAACATTAGGCATGGCTTCTACATGATTATAAGTGATTTGATTTGTGCTATTATTTTCTCTGAATCTTTCTATATTAACTTGAAATCTGTATATTTGCATTGGTAAGGCTAATTTTCAAGGTATAACAAGTCTATACAGTAGATTATGCATTTTACAGAAATCTTGTATGAAAGCACATTAGGCAGAGACTGTTTTAATTGTAAAATACATATTATTTAATATGATATCACGATATCACCTCCTTTTTATCTAAGGGCAATGAATATTATTATTTAAGTTATACCACAGGATCTCATCACTAAAGACATGCTTGCTGTATTAATGGTGGCATATTATAGTTACTCTGTTGCTGAGGATCAGGAAGGAATAGTACTTTTTGTCAGGGATTAGCTCTCAGCAATATTGTAATTCTTGCTCAGAATAATTAAGTGCTTCCTCGCAGAGACCTACAGTTTAATATACTGTGCATTATACAATATATAACATAATACATACACATTGGTTAATAAAAGATCTGTTCCTTTAAGTGTCTCTGACTGAACTGACGGTAACTATAATATCAATAGCTCTTCCTTCCTCCCATTCCTACTGGTAGTCCTGAGGTCAAAATGATGATCTTTACGAGAGACTTTACCTAATGAATACAGTACTGCAGCTTCCCATAATTTCCCTCCTTTGCCTGACCCTTTATATTAGATTATGGCTCTTTATAAACTTCATCTTTATAAACTTTGCATACTAGAAATTTATTTTGTAATTTTTCATCATCTTTCAATGTTGCTCACATTTAAAACATTTTGCTGTGCCTCCACCTCTGCTAGAACCCTAACAATCACATTGCAACAGACCGGCTTTGATTTTTCAAACTGTCTGTTGGTTTGCTGCATGCTGTGGCTTGAAAATATTGCAATAATATTTCATATTATCAAGGGCTGGGCTACTCAATAAATTCCATTGGTTAAACCTTGTCAAATCTTTGGTGAGTAGTTTCAGGAATTAGGGGTATTTGTTTTTCCTTTTTACCAGCCATGTATCCACATTAGAACAATGTGCCAACACAAGCAGTACTTAAAGAATCTAAACTATAACTTTAATTTCTCCAAACACAATTCACTCTGCTCACAAATGAGATAATCATGTGTTTTATCTCTTTAATAAGTATTGATGTGGGTATGCAACAGAGTAAAAAAGAGAAGAGATACATTTGTGCTGAGGAAAAATAACTTTTGTGCTTCATGTACAGCAGATGGCTGGAAGCCACATTGATAAACAAATAAGTCTATGCAATGTTTAAAGACATTATCAAATGTTCTTACATAACTAAAAACTTAAGCTAATTGTCCTTTTACATTTTGTGCCGTATCTCAATAAGATTTCTGTTTTCTGAAGTACCATGAAGTTTGTGCTTTTATTTTTGTACATACTATGCATACACATATTTACAGACACAGACAAGCCATTTTGTGTCTGTGCATTCATTTTGACAAAAGGCTCCTTACAGGCCTTTGCATCAAGCGAAGCCATTTTGACTAGCCCTGACTCGAGGGGTGTCTGTGCGACTCCTGAGAGAAAGATAAAGAGCAGAGAGGCTATGTTTGTGGTAAAGCAAACTACACCGCCACATGCTCCCTATCCATTCCTCTTAGCTGGCTCAGTGGCCCATACCTCACCCTAATGAGATGCGGCAACACACACAGACACATGTAGCATGTCTACTCTAATTACACTAGAAAGCTCTGTTGTTTCCTTCACCCCCTAGTGCCATCATGAAATTGACTCTGAAGGTTTTTTTTTTTTTTTCCTATCTGTATTCTATTTTTAAGGAACAAAATTCAATCATGTACAGTGCAGAGCACATAGCAGAAACAGTGGTTAAAGACCAATGTTTTGACATTTTGTGCAAAAGATTATAATTGTACTTAACAAAAAGCGTATTGTGAGAGTGTGATACTTTGATATGTAAAAGTTTAGTTTCGGTTTAGTCTTTTTCACTTGAATGTAGGGCTGTGCGATATGACCAAAATCTCATATCCCGATATAAGACATCTATCGTCCGATAATGATATAAATCACAAAAATTTAACATTTTCTGTAAATTCTGTGAATCTCGGGCAGCTCGACTTGCCTGAAGTGTTTCCAGCTGGGCGTCGTGTACCTGTAGTCCAGTGTTTTAACCGATGCATGAAATTATACATTTTTAGACATAAGTTGTAACAGCCGCCGTTTTCTTTGTGAGTATTTATTACACAGCGTGCCGCGGGGAAAAGCCCGTTCTAACGTTTGAGTCTAAGGTTTATTTTTTAGCACCTGACGGCTCTTTTTTGCTTCTCATCCGTAAATACTCTGCATACTCTTTCACGTGATTCAGTTTATTTTGAAAAGTCTCAACAGGAACTTGAGCTTTATTGTGAAAGGTTTATGTGGAAAATAAACAAGCGGACACGTGGTGGTTTTACCGTCGTTGTTGCTAACGACAAACCTGCGCTTGTCCGTCCATAGTGTGGTTATAGTAAATATAAGAGAAAGAGAGAACTTTAAGAAATTAATATAGCCACTACACTGACCATCAAAACGCTGAAAAAATATTGCCGTAAACGGTTTATTTTGCGACACCACGAAACAAACGATAGCGTAAAATGAAACGATAGACGTTTTTATATCGTCATCCGATATATATCGTTATATCGAACAGCCCTACTTGAATGTTACTCTGGCAGCTTATGATAGATTGTAAATAATGGCTTGGGTGGATGGTGTAATGTATTACAAGTATAGCAATACTCAGATAGGCTGTGGCATTTAAACAATGCTCAATTTGCACATAAAGCGTACCACGTCATTACACACCACCACCACCACCAGCAGCCTGAAACTTTCATGTTGTTTACACCAAATTCTGACTCTACAATCTGAATTTTGCACTGCGAGACACATTAGATCAGTCAGCGTCCTCTTTTGTCCAATTTTGCTTCAGCTTCAGCAGTCTGGCTATTCTCCTCTAACTTTTGGTCTCAGCAAGGCATCTTTATTCAGAACTGGTACTCACTGGATATTTTCTGTGTTTCAGACCATTCCCTGTAAGCCTTAGAGATGGCTGTGTTGGAAAATCCCAGTAGATCAACAGGTTCTGAAATACTAGCCTGCCTGGCACCAACAAGCATGTCATTTCCACTGTCACTTAAATCACCTTTCTTCCACATTCTAATGCTCAGTTTGAACTTCATAAGTCATTTTGACCATGTCGAAATACCTAAATGCATTGGGTTGTTGCCATGTGATTGACTGATTAGATATTTGCATTAATGAGCAATTGCACAGGTATATCTAATAAAATGGCAGGTGAACATGTGCATTGCAGTAACCTTTATTATTTGAATTTATTTATTATGCAATCATTTTATTTTCCCTTCCTTACTTAGCATTTCAGTATCTCCAGGTATACAGGCTTGTGTATAAGTATGTAAGAGAGTCAAGCTTGTGCTACATGGTATGTGCTGGTTTAGATTAGTTCAGTGTTGACTTTATTGTTGATGAAATAACAAATGCATAAAACAAATTGGAACTTCTCTGCAAAATGTAGTTCTTAATAAATTAATATACAAAATTGTTATTAGATCTGGAATTTTAAATTCTATTTCATTATTCTTTCTTTGTTATGAATACATTAGCATTTCTTTCAATGACAGCGAAATGCTTTTACAAAACAAAGTAATTAGACTGGATCTGACTGAACTTTGTGCAAGCAGTTTTCTACTCATTTTTAGTTCCAAAAATAATTAATTGTTAATGCTGTGACTCTACTCTTGCATTATTTTATTTTGATCCTAGGACAGCATTTGTGGCATCTAGCTGCCTCATTATTAAAATGACAAGTTTAAAAGTTAAGAATGATATCGATGAGGAATAAAAAAACGCGTGCAACATTAGTGAAACACAATTATGATTATCATTTGATAAAGATTAAGCTGTTAAAAAGTAGTATTGCGTATCCAAAAATGTTGTGTGTCATGCCTTATAGTCCCTTGTACAGAATGTGATACTTAATTTGCTGCAAAATTTAGTTCAGTGTCTTACTGTTGTTTTTGCTCAAATCCTAGTAGGTTCACTTTCTGTAGTCCCTACGAAACTTTATGAAACTTAAGGCAAGGAAAGTAGGTTAATTTTCATACTAAATTAAATGCATAAATGGTGAGGGATGACTAACTGCAGAGCTAGATTTACAGTTATGTTCAATGTTTAGTTCAATTTGATTAAAAAATTGGCACTTCTAACAAAGTAACATTTTGATGGGAAGACAAGAAGAGCGCTGAGTTGCAGAACAATAGCGTCCTGTTTCATTTTATGAGTACTTCAAATCCTGCTGTAAATAGACTGACAGGTAAACAGGAGGCAAGGCACCTCCACTCCCCTTGGGGAAGCTCTGTACGTTTGTTCCACCTTCGAGCTACTGTAAACTATTCTTACAATCTTTGTCTGCGGAGAAACTGTCATCTTGTGGGTTTCCTTTTCTCTTAAATTGCCACTGTTGTGAAATAAAGCAGATCATTGCACTATCTGTTCCTTTACTACTCTCTAATGTAGATATTGGTGATTAAATGATGTAAGGCAGGAATTAGTCTGGGATAAATATGGACTTTTATGAGGAACCAATCATCATTTGACACTTGCAAGTGACAGTTTGGCAGGAGCAGCCATAGGCCTCTCACTGCCTCCCTCTGAGCTATCCATAGTAGTGACTAAGAAATATAGACAGCAGCAAATTGAGATTCATCAGGCACACCAGCCTTGCTCACTGAAATCTATATTCAATTTTAGAGCATCTGTAATGGCAGTGGCAGGGTAAGGCATGCTGGGATCGAGAATCACTTAAGTGTTCTGAAAATGTATGTAGTGGAAAAAAGCTCTCTGTCTTTCTTTCTGTGTATCTGTCTGTCACTCAGTTCCTTTTTTTTCTTCCTCTGTATCTGAAGGTATATTAATGTAAAATAATGATTTGGTCATATGGGAATTTTCTTTCTCCCTTTTTTTTCAGATTGAATTAAGTTTCTGTTAACAAGTTCATTACAGCAAGATATTTCCAGCTAGTAAAGACAGCATGTGTAAAATAATTGTGCAGTTATTGTCATTTTCAGTTTGAATGGATCAGGAACTGTTTCTGACAGATCTCTAAATCTTTAATGAGACATCAAAAAACTAAAGAGACAATGTGTATATTGGCAATAAAGTCAAGTAGCTAAAGTCTTTTCAGGGTTTTCCTGCTATCCAAGCAACACAAAATAAATTACTGCATGTTGCTCAATCTTTGATGATTTTTTTTCCATCTCTCACCCTAACAAAATGTACTAATACATTTTTCAGTATGTTATGATTCAAGCAATCAATTTTCTGTAACATGTGATGAGGATACACAAACAGAATGGCACAGCAAAAACAACATACGGTTCTTTATTCTATGCCACAATCATTCTTCCCTTTTCCATGCTGATAGAAGATTATTATTAATACCAAGCAATTGCCTAATTATCTATAAAGGAAAGAAGCAGAGGTCAAGATTTTATCTGCAGGGTCTGTTTCTGATCTCTATAGAGAGGGTTAACGTGAGCTAAGAATTCTCATTATAGCCTGTTAGAGTGAGATTCAGTCAGGAAGTTTGCAGATAGCGAGTTCAGTGTCTTCCTCAAGAATAGTCACGTGAAACTGAACCTGGGGCTTTTTGGCTAAGGACCTGCACTCTAACTATCTTACTCCCTTCACGCCACCAATTCACTAAACTAAACTCATTTAGTGTTGTAATGACTCAGTAAATAATAAAGCTAATAAAAGTAGTTGACATCAAAAGCTCACCCTGCTTCCCACACTGTTATTTCCTAGGTTGTGATCTTTTTGTGGAGACTTGGGTTCCATGGAGGTAAATGGGGATAGAGTATAAACAGCCATAAAGTCAGACAAACTAACCGCTAAGCTTTTTTTTTTCTTTAACATGCAATGATAAGTTGGCAGTGGTCCAATGTTGAATACCCAAAGGTACAGTTAACAGTTAGCACTTGCCGAAACCTTCATAAAAAAGTTGGCTTATTCTGGCAACAAACAAATGTCAGCAAACATGTAAACAATTCAGCCTCGTGTCCTCTAAACTGGAGGCCGTGATATTATGCTTAGTAGTTTGGAAGGTAATTGCCTTCACATGGTAATTAACTTCCCAATTTCATAAACATTCTTTTGATAATATGATAATCAAAACAAAGTAATATAATTCTGGCTGAAATTACAAGTTACAATAGTCTCTGTTATTGTATTTTATGTAAATTTGCTCAGAAGAAACATTTTAAACCAGCAAGTGTAAAATACATCTCACTCGGAGACAGGAACTTTGGTAGACTGCCCCCTGTGGCCAGAGGAGTTATGAGTTCAAGTCCAATGAAAGGCAGAGTGCCAGGAGAGCCGTGTTTGGTGTCATGGTGGTGTTTGGCTATGGCATACTCCATGTTCCCTGTGCAAAAGGGTGATTTGTGCTCTGAAATTCATTGTTTGCTTCTCTCTGTCCAATATAAGTTTTTCCAGAGGGACATGCAGGGACATAGATTACTATGGGGTTATGCAACATCAGAAAACACAGGTCAGCTATTACACACAGATTCCTTGTTCAAATGAATATATCGTTTGCAATAAAGCAGCCATTGTCAAGTGGAATCATGAACTCTATCTGAGCTTTCAGGCTGCCCCAACCTCCACCAACCACTCCGTCCCAGTGACTTCATTTATTCCAAAAATACATATGAAGGTTTATGTTTGCTAAGGCATTTCAATAACTGGGACTCCCCATCTGTTATTGTTTCTATTGTAAAAGCATTTTTAAGGCTTGTCATTAGTTTGTCACTAGTCACAGAGAATGCATAATGGTACCAGTAAAGCTCTTTATTAGTCCATGATGAGCAATGAGCCATATCAGCTGATAGTAGGAGATCCCCACACTCCTGTCCCCAAACAGTGGAATCCAGGGAAGTGACAATCAATAGAAATGCTTCATTTGGTTTATGTGTAGCAGGGTGAGGAACACACTAGGGCAGAAATAGATTGTGCTCACTCCATTATTTTTAACACATTTCCACCCACTGTGCCACTCATTTTTGCAAGCTTGTTATTAAGACCAGGTATGCATGAATTTCCACACCCCATTTTTCAAACAAGATTAGTACTACTAGTTTCACAAAAACGGCTCTTGAATTGTAAGGTGTCTGTTTTTGTAAAATATTCTTTCCAATTATTTCATTGTTGTCATTTTTCCCTCTCTTAAATGTCACAGAAAAGGTCCCTTCCACCCAGTAGAATGCAATTTTTGTATTGTATGGTGCTTTTTTTTTAATTATTAGTACAATCAAGCGAGAATTGACAGGTGTCAGTCTAAAAAAACAAAACAAAAAACAAAACGTTTTTTCCTGACCTCGATAAGAAACCTGTGATAACCTGACAAAAGTCTAAGGCCCATTTTATGTTTGGGGTAAGTCATGTTTGTAGCATGAGCCTTGGATTCAAGTAGCATAAGCTTTCAATTTTTGTGGCCATCACTGTCCAACACACAGCTGACAGGTTCATGATGGCAGATTGCATCCCTGGTCATTTTAAAAACCGCAGCAACCATGTCCTATCTGTTTATATAGAGTTATGGAGATAATCAAAGTCTGAAGAGATCAATTTCCCAACTGTTATGGTTGTTAAGCCATGGGATAGCTCAAAGAATGTGTCTGAGGCCCTTTTCCCGGGAGTAAAAGAAGATACTGTGCCAGTCACTGCTTCTTGAGTGGTGGCATTGCAATTCAGTGGAAAAATAAAAACTGCCATTCTTCATTCTTTATGCATGCAATGCACTAGCTAAAGTTCGAGGTATTTTTAGTATAACTTATTTACTTCCAGTGTGACTGTGTGAGGCTACAATATTTACAAGTTATTGTGTTACATGGAGAGTTTATCTTTTAAATTATTTGCTTAAGTGCTTGGGCATTTCTTAAATGTGGTTTCATTGGTGTATGCAGGTACACTAATCAAAGCTAGCAATATAAAATTGTCTCCTTCCCAAAAGAACAAAAGCTATAAGACAAGTAAAAGATCTGCCCATGCTTCCAGTTGTTTACGTAATAAAAAATCTGTACTGAAGTATCATTAAATCGAGACTGTAAATAGTATCAGTTCACCAGCTTTGATATGACATAATATACTGAAAGTTGCCGTCTACAACCTCTACTGCTATGCCATAACCATAAATGAAAACAAAGCATCACACTGTTATCTTTTCATTGTTCTGCTCTTGGTCAAATGACTGCTCCGGGATCAGTGCAGTCTCTAATCAAAAGAGAACTGAAAAAGGTCACAACAGAGAAATGACAGAATAATATGAGCCAAAGAAGCTGCATTTCTCCATTCAGTGGTGTGCTCAGAGATTGAGTTACAAGACTACATTACTGTCTCCCAGAGCTACCCTGGTAGCTGCGTGTATGTCCCCACATCTGGCAAAAATTGCTTCTTTTTTTTTTTTTTTCCAATACACCAAGTATTTTGTCACTGGGAACACAATACAGAGCCTAACATATTAATAGAATTTGTCAGAAACGGGGTGTGTTTTATAAACTATACAACTCTCTAGATTTTACGGCTTGTTCTGTCTGTAATGGAGACAAATACAGAAGGGCAGGTGCAAGTAGGAAACACTCTCCTCTTCAGTACAGAGTCATCTCACAGCTGTGAATCACAATCCAAACCAAGAGCTGCCTGTGTGTTTTCATTAGCCTGAATTAAATAAGCCACTAAAATGGGTTTTTCTGTCGTCAGCACACTAATGGAGAATCAGTAACTTTGTTATGTGCACTAAAAACTGCCAGCAACACCAGTTAGTTACCTGTACACTAAAATTACTTTCTGTGGATGCATTTTCCTGAGTGAACAAAGGTGCATGCTTCATAATGAGGATTTTCAAGATTTTCAATCAGGAAGAAAGTAAATAAACTATCCATGTCAACTGATATAAAGGGTGATTTCCCTGTAAACCATCACACACCAATTCACATCATGGATTGTTTTATTTGAACAGCTGTATCCACTCATCTGTGTGCCTATTATCTTATAAAAAAAAGATGTAATGATTTGCAAATCTCAAAAATAAATATTTTGTTCACAACAGCATACACAAACCATATCAAATGTCTGAACTAAGAAAATTTGTCATTTTAAGAACATTTTTAAGTCATTTAAAATTTTATGGTAGGAACATATTTTCATAAAAGTTGGGACAGAGTTAACAAATTGCAGGAAAAGTAAGTGATGCTAAAAGGAAACAACTGGAGGAACATTCTGCAACTAATTAGGTTAATTGGCAACAGGTTAGTGACATGGATGAGTACAAAAACAACATGTGAGAGAGGCAGAGTTTCTCAGAAGTAAAGATGAGCAGAAATTCACCAATTATACAAAAAAATTGAGTCTACAAATTCTGGAGTCATTTCCAAAAAATGTTCATCAATATAAAACTGGAAACACTTTGAATATCTTATAATCTACAGTACATAATATCATCAAATGATTCATAGAATTTGGAGAAATCTCTGTGCACAATGGACAAGGCCAAAAGTCAATATTGATTGTTAAGCTCTCAGACAGCATTACACTAAAAACAGGCACGATTCTACCATGGAAATCACTGGGCTCAGGAACCCTTCCAGAAATCATAGTCTGTGAACACAGCTCACCATGCCATCCACAAAAGCAGGTTAAAGCTCTATTATGCAAAAAAGAAGCCATATGTGAACATTATCCAGGAACACTGCCATCTTCTCTGGGCCAGATGCTCATTTAAAATGGACTGAGACAAAGAGGAGAACTATTCTGTGGACAGACGAATTGAAATTTGAAATTCTTTTTGGAAAACACAGACGCCACATCCTCTGAAGTAAAGAGTAGAGGAACCATTTGACTTTTTATCAGCACTCAGTTCAAAACCCTGCATCTCTGATGGTAAGGGGTGCACCTGTGCCTATGGAAGTGGCAGCCTGAACATCTCAAAAGAATTCATCAATGCTGAAAAAAATATACAGGTTTTACAGCAATATATGCTTCCATCCAGACAGGGTCCTTTTCAGGGTAGGGCTTGCATAATTCAGCAAGACAATGCTGGACCACATACTGTATCTACAGCAACAGCATGATTTTGTAGCAGAAGAGTGCTGAACTTGTCCAGCCTGCAGTCCTTTACCAGAATTTCTTAAAATGATACATTTTATCTTCTTCTATGTTCTATTATTAATCATTGCATTGTTTTAATTTTCATTTTACACCATGTCTAAGCTGGTTTGGAAGTGGGTTTGCGCAACACTCTTGGTACTTAAAAAGCTACAATTATTTTCATTTACCATAGTATCTTGTAGATTTGGTTAAAAAAACAGAACTGCATTTCCTATTTATCAGCGGTGCCTTCATTTCCATATCTTAATAATACAACTACAAACATTCATAATAACTGATTTTTTTTTTTTTTTTTTTTTTTTTTTTTTTAATAACTGATTGCAAATCCATGTTACAGATAACAAACTCCAGTGATACGTGTGAGGTAATTGTCCTAAAAATGAAAAACTAATGGAAACATCAGTCTTTGGAAACATTTGTCTTACACACATACAATTGACAAAATTAAACATTATAAATGTAATTGTTTTGTTTTGTTTTTTTTATTTAATAAGCATCCATTTTGGAAGATAAATAGCTTTTATTAAATATTAAATGTTCAGTAAAGGATGACAGAGGTAGAGTTGATTAAACAGACACATGCTGAAAAAAGAAAAAGACACATAAAAAGCTCCTAATTTCCCTCTGCTGCCTCACTTTATTATTGGGCAGCAAAATTGTGTTAAAGGGTAAATGTTGATTTATTAAGCAAATCATTTTAACCTTCAGTCTAACAGCAAAAAAGTCACATTCCACTGCACTTAACTGGGTGAGGCGCCCTAGTACACCGAGAAGCCAGGTATTGGCATGAGGAGTTTATTTGTTCAACATATTGCCTGAAGTAAGGCAACTGCTTAATTGGCTCAGCATTCTCTTTAGCATTAGGCAGTAAGTGGTCTGTTGATGTCAGTCTGAATCTCTGTAAAGATACATGTGGGCGCTGACAAATCAGATTCACTTAACAAGAGCAATAAACACGCCGTTCAGAGATGCACTATTGTGGCAGTAACATAGTCAACTTAGAATTTCGAGAAAAAGAACTCTAAACAACACAAAAAAACCCAATGCGCAGCATACATGATCATTATACATGAGAGGCCAATTCAAGCTAAATTGTACAGTTGCACAACTGCATTAAATAGCTTATTGTTTGTTTGCATAATGGTCAGCTGTTGTTTGTTTGAATAACAGTGAAATATTTAGGACAAAAAACATCACGCCATGTTCATAGATCATACAGTGAGTGGGACTATGCACTGGCTGCAGGAGATTCTAATTTATTATGTATAAAAAGATTCTAACAATGCAAGTCAGAGCTGACTACCCTTCACCAATTTCCCATGAGATTCTGTGTATGCTACCTACTGCTTCACTTAGCCCGCTGCATCACTTATCGTGGCACCTGTCCACAGATACATTTAAGTCACACAAATTCTATTACCATAGTGCAATCAGTAAGACTTATTATTATACTTCAGGCTACTTCATTGTATAACCTCATTTGACCTGATAAGGACTCTCTGGATGACTGTGCATTGGTGCACTGAAATATATTAAATATTTCACTCTTTACAAACACAAAATGTATTGCGGTGAAAAGTGCTGAACAGTCCCTGGCTACATTTTCTTTGGTGACACATTTTAATGAACCAGTGTATGTATATATGTGTGTCCTCATATACAAATCATGATCTTAAAATAAGTAAACTATGCCAGATACCACAACAGTTTATGGCTTTTTAAATTTGCCAATGCATTTAGTGTATCTGGGGCTCCATTCACTGAAAGAAGCCTCTCTGCTCACAGACATGAACAAAACCCTAACACACACAAGTGCAGGTGCACAAAGTGATCTGCTCAACATTGGAGAGTAGCCCAGCACTGAAAGAAGAGATGTTTGTTGAGATCTTAGATTTTGTGCTTTGTAAAGTGTGTGGTTTTCCTGAATATCTAATTGAGTCACCAAACACACACAAACACAGCAGATAAATCACATGAGATCAGATGACTTACCTGTCTCCCCCGATAGTTTGACCTTGCTATCAACAGCTACTCCTGTCCGACTGCTGCAGATGCAGCATTGTGCTAGCTAAGCTACCATTTTCAAGGAGCACTAACATCTACTACACTGTCTTGCTTCTTAAACTTAAGCTTTGACATCACAAAATACATAATACTTGGAAATGGAATGTCACAGTTCAACCCAAAAAGAGGAACTAATTTGAACAAGTCCAGGAGCTAATCCATGCCTTGTATCTTATTACACCGCTCAGAGGATTGATGATTTCTTTCAGTGCAGCACATTGAGAGAGAATCAATTTGTCAGTGAACAACAGAGGAGGGAGGGGGCATTAAGGGGGTGAGGGTTGAGTGTTGCACTTTGGATATCAGGTGTCTGTTACACTTTTCTAGGGAGATGGTGATGCCAGTGCGTAGGGCCTGCGTGCAAATTAAATGGAGAGACAGAAAAATGCATTATTGATCAGGGTGATGCCAAAGTGTCTCGCTCACAGCACAGGATCAGGTTTAGGTACAGGGTAATTAATCCACAAGCCTGAATAAAAGCAAAGGAACCGATCTGCACCCTCTCCTTCCTTGTCGCTCTGCTTCTCTCTGTGTTCAAATGTCTACTTCATTCAGAGCTGAGAAAAATAGGTCGCTTGCTTGTAGGCAAAACCAGTGCACGGCACCAGCGGGAAAGCTAAAGCACACTGAAAAGCACACACTTACTCAAACACACAATCTCCCAGAGAAATAGAAAAGAAGGTGAGAGAGAGAGGGGATGAGAAAACAAGAGAGCACCTGGGCGTTTTTCTTTTCTGCCAAGCTGAGCATAGCAGGTGTCAGCTTGAGCTTTTGTCTATCATGTACTGTAATTACATACTGTAGTATGGAAAGCAGTTAAATATTTTCCATGCTTGCACACAAACAGGAAAAATCTTTTAAGAGAACATTTGTTTTGCTTCGATTTTACTTTTTCATACTTAACTTTCACTTCTTTCTTTACATTATTTATGTGTCGCGTTGCAAAGCTCTCAGAAGACAACAGAGAGATCCTTAGATGTTTAACAGTATCAATTTAATTATAGGCAAGTTATTCCAAGTTATGTTACTAATGACTGATTATTTATAAGACCTTCCACCAACCTAAAAAAAACCAAACCCACAATCTTTGGCAGTTTCAAAATGACCAAAAAAACAAACAAAAATAAAACAATAAAATAAAATAAACAAAAAAATAATAATAATTACATATTTGCAAACACAGAAATATGTCATCTGAGCCAATTAAACTGAGTGCACTTTATTACACAGTATTTTTACTTGCTCCCTTTGCAGTGAGTAAAAAGCGATACAGATTTTGGTATTTCTCTATACCCTCAAACCAAATTTGTTCTAGGACAAAAACTGATGTAACCTTTCTGCGTCCAACCCAGACCGACTGTGGTCACTCTCAAACAGATTGGCAAACATTTGCAATTAATCCCCATCTAATTTATAAACCAACAGATCGCCAGCACATTGTAATCAGTCAGACTTAACAATAATAATAATTCATGGATTGCAAGGTTTAATTGTAAATGATGCAGTGAATGACGGTCAGGTTGTGGTTGATCTTTTCACTCATTTGAAACAGATTTGCTACAGAGGCCAAATGATTAGACACTTATCCTATTTAATTGCAGTACTATGGCAAACCATCTTATTGCTAATTTATCGTTGTTTTATCGCTATCTTGATGCACCAATATCGGTGTGAAAACTGCACCTTTTTGCGAGTTTTAGACCTGGTCTCCTTCTTTGAAGTGACTGTTTCAAAGGCAAGGAGAATGCAATTAATTGTCCACTGTTGAAATGCTTTCGCTTGTGCTCCGGTCTCGAACCGCTCTTTTTCTGTAGTTTTAGTTTAGTCTAACATAGACACAACTGGACACAAAGTCTTGTATTAAACAAAAGAAAGTAGGCCTTTATTTATTCATTTATTTTTGCAGAAGAAAGTATCTTCCTATTCCTGACAGATTTTTTTTTTGTGCATCTTAATACCTTACCATTCTGTGGCTGCTACTAAACTATGTTGCTCTGCTGACTAGGGTGAACTACAGTTATACAGTAGCTGTGCACATTTTACCTTTCATTTACTGTAATGTGACTAGTAACACCAGCTTCCAATTACTGGGTAGCAAGTTTGAAAAAAATGGTGCTCTGTCCTTATATGAATGTAGACATTTAGACCTCCAGTGTTATTCATGTAAAACTCTATCGTCCAAATTTTAGCAGGCTTGTTGGTAACACTTATAAGGGCAGTTATAACGAAGCCAAACTGCGAAACTTGGCCATTTAAATTCAGGATTTGTCTTCAAGTTTTAGCACAAATAGATAAAAAACAGATCAACCAATGTCAACAGGGAAGACATATCATTGTTAAAGTAATAGGTGCTCTTCGAAAAGAAGGTTTAACACTACTTCTCAACAGATGCCATGATAATGGCCTCACTTATGAAAATGGAAAAACATAATTATTCCTTCTTTATCTCCAAAACAATTGACTGGAGCAGCAGTTCTGCATACCTATCGTTAGAGTGATTTGCTATTATAGAAACGCCCTGAAATGAACACAAAAACAAAACAAAAAATATATTTTCTGTCAGATAGGAACACCTGCATTCCCGTTCATTTAAATAGTATTGTGGCACACACTCAACCACAATAGCTATTCTGAATGATTTCTATCATATGCTATTCCCATTACTGGCAAATTAGGTACTTTGATTATAGGCCATTTAAAATCAGTATTGCTTAATAACTTAACACAAAGGAGACACTCTGATAAATTTGCAAGTTATTATGTTTCTTTCAGGCTCTGATAAAGAGAACTGATGCAAATGGATGCCTTGATACACTTAGGGGTTGTAATATGTTCAAGAGTCTAAATTTGTTAGTTTGCTCCACAGCCATCCATCACAACAATGTGTGGGCTTCATCTCTTTGTCTCTGCATGCTCAGCACCCACATCCACCATTTCTGCCAAGCACATGAGCATTTACCTCTCTAGTACCTTTACAATGGCAGATACTTTCTTGTGTATCACAGCCATATTCATGCAAGATATTTCTTTGTTGATCTAATGAGCCCTATTAACATAATCTCTCTCAAGCCTCCACTCTCTTTAACACACTCCCACACAGACACGCAAATTGCGCTAAACCATCCACCTCAGATACCACCTATATTTTTTCCAGGACAAGTTATCCATCCATCTTTCAGTGTGTCACCCAATTAAAGCTTTTTGCCCACAATGAAATGAACCAATTAAGCGGCGCACTTCTGCTTGGGCAGAGATCCATCTCTTAATGGGTGAGATTCACTCACAAGAATGCCACATCCATATCGCCTCTCCACCTCATTATCATGCAGCTATTAGCCATCACTCACATCAACTAGGGCTCACACTCACCAAAATGGGTGTTCATCCATGTGCTTTGGTGAATCATAATATGCAAACACTCAAGTAGCTTGAAAACAACAAGGAACTTTGTCCCCCATATAAAATTGCATAGCAGTAGTTGAAGTTACATCGAGGATTATTAAAGCACTTAGCTAACTAAAATACATGTAGAGATAATAAAACTCACTAACGCCCGAAACTATGGTACAAGTCTGTGCAAGGATTAAATTCATATTAAGAAAAAAAGAATTCTATTGAATACCACACAGCATTGTGCATTAGGCTGTATGCATGTTCTGCACTCCAAGTTTCTCTTTCTAGACTTCTTCTTTTGTAAAATACATATAAAAATAAAGTTCGGGTCATAAATAAATCGCAAAATGTAAAAGACAAAAAAGGGGGATCATAGCAGAATCTACATTTTTTACATAAAATGCTCTTATATTACAACATTGTATTTTCAACATAACGTAACTGAAAGAAAATCAGTGAACAAAGATATTATTACAGCTGCTGACACTTGCAAATAATTAAGATAATGTCAGTTCAGTTTGAGCTCAATTAGCTTTGCCCATGTAAGCTGATATGCAAGAGAAAATGTCTCCCCATATAAGCTACAGTAACATAAGAGATCGAAGTAGGCTCTGTTATTTCACCCAGTTTCTGTGCTATACTTTTAGCCCCTGCCATGTATGTGTGTGTTATTTTTTCTCCTGCAAAAGGTTACCCTAAACAGATGAAAGGTTCTAGTGCTAAGTTAGTAGCTAACTAACAAGTTTGGTTGGCAAACTACATTCATAAGTTTTATTAGGGCTAAGTAACAGACCAATAAAAGAGTTCCACTCACCAAAACTGAAGTAAAAACTATTGATTGTCTGTACCACACAGCAAGCCATACTGTTAGATATATAATCCATTGAAAATGTTCCAATAGGCTCCAAAACATGCACATTGAAGATGTCCAATTTGATGACTCCAAGTAGCGGTGGAGGCCTAGCAGACACCAGTCTGCTTGCCTGTGTCAGGACACTGTTAGTCAGCAATGCCACACCCATAACTCAATTATCTAGTTGGATGAGTTGTAAAATTGTACCCAACTCAAAGTTATTATAAGAGGAAGACACTATCCATTAGGGCTGGGCCATATCATACCGTTCACGGTAATACCGGTATAATGTTGGGCAACGATAAGAAAATGAAATATCGCGATAGAATATGGGTAAAACGCGCATGCGCAGTGCCTTTGTTTTCATACGCACATGGCGGAAAAAGCATGGCGGTGACGGAGAATAAGAAGGGCAAAAGTGGATCGTTGAATGAAATGGATGAACCAGAATTGGTTTGTAAAAATGCTGCAACTTCAGTGGTGTGGAACTGGTTTAGCTTTCATCCGTCAGATACACAACAAAACACTATTTTTGGTAGAGCATGCTAGCGGGCCGTCGTTATTACCGTGTTTTTTGGAAAATACGGCACACTTAAAATCAATCCTTTGATTTTTCTGAAAATCGACAGTGCCCCTTATAATCCCGTGTGCCTTATGTATGAATTCTGGTTGTGTTTACTGGCCTCGAGACGATTTTATGTGGTACATGGCGCTCGGAAATCTGTCAAATGTTTTAGTACGACTTTGCTAAGCTACGAACCCGCACCGCTTGATGGATTGTCGGAGCATTACGGCTATCGTAGGCAGGCGCCTTGCAGAGTAATACGTACTGTGCTTCCACATAATATTACCGTATTGTGTGTGTATAACCTCTTTTTAAGTTTTGTGGATATTATACATGGTTATGCTGAGGATATGTCGGCCAATTTCCACTGGAAATGCCTTTAACTTTAATGCACATAAAAAACAGCTGCTTGTTTAAGTGAAAATACATTGAAGTTTTTTGGGGGGGTTTTTTGCACTAATAAAGTTGTGGAGTTGTAAAGTATTTTTTCTAGTGTCAATTATATCGTCAGTTATATCGTTTTTCAATTATATACATTTTGAAATGTATATCGTGATAAATATTTTTGATCATATCGCCCTGCTCTACTATTCATAGCGGCCAAAGCTGTTTTAGTGACCGGTTGTAACATTTTTCAATATGTAAAAGTCTAACATTTTTAACATGGGATCCATAGGGATCGAGCCAGCCTCAAGTGGCACCAAGAGGAACAGGAGTATTTCAATTCCAGAGGCTACTCCTTGGCTGCAACTGATCAGGGGACTGAGCCATGATCTGAACTTTGCTGATTATCATCTTTTACACTCTGAAAAAAGAAAAACTCTTCTTGGAATGAAAATAGATTTACTCAGTTTCTTATCAGGTTTCTACCTGCATCTTGTGTGCCTTTGATACTTAAGTGTGTCTTAATATCTATTGTCAGTCACACCTATTCTTACAGCAATGCCACCTTTTTGATATCAAAAATGGAGATTTTTGAGGAGGGTTAATAAAGTAAACTGAATGTATTAGATCCTACATTACAATAATATAAAATCTTGCAAAATATGTTTTTTGCATTTCTCTGTAAATAACAAAATTGCCTTATTGGTCAAAA
>NC_086228.1:16315000-16367500 GCF_036321145.2 Pelmatolapia mariae | reverse complement strand
TCTTCTTTACCTTTTATTTTTTTACTTGTTTGTTGATTCTTACTCAGCCTGCAGCTGGTTAACATGTATTTGTATTGCTTACAATAAGACAAAAACAGTCTATATTTACAACATTTTCCCTTCTGCACTGTCCATATGCATTCTGAACATCATGCAACATCTGTTTCTTCACCTAGGCTTGACCTCTCCTAATCTGCTAAACCAGCCATCAATTATTCATGAAAACCTGCTTTGAAAATGACCCCAGACCATCACTGTGAGACTTCTCGTATGAAGTCTGTCTCTGGCTTAATGAAGCAAGATAAATGCTGACCTCATGTCATGACAAAAGGGTCATATTAATGAAGTTTGAAGTCATTTAGGGCAGGTTTGCTCATGTAACGGAACAGTTAAAGTGTTATTTGCCCTGATCTCCTGTTTTTCTTTTTTTCTTTTTTGATTTCACTACATGACAAAAACATTTTTTTTCTTCTTCTGCAGCTGCCATGGTTACAGACAGACTACAAAAATCAGCCTATGACACAGAATGGTAGTCAGACTGAGATTGGGAAAAAACAGTATTTGAAGCTTCTAAAATAACATTTAAAAGCATATAAAGTATGACTCATAAGAAAAGTATCTATTTTACTGATTACATATTTGAGGTTAGGTTTAATAGCTCTGTAGACTCTTTCCAGGTCTCGCTGAATCACAAATGAAAAAGATTTTGCATTGCAGTGCCCCCCAATGGCGGCATCTAGATTTCTTTTAAGTGATGAGTCGATAAAATGCTCTCCTGGGAGAAAAACAGATGCAATGCCAGGTTTTGCACTAGAGTACTGGTATCACCTTAAAACAAAGGTGAGTTCCACTTTATATTTAAATACATATGAAATGCTACATGACATTTGCTTGGAAAGTTTATTTTTCTTCAGTTTTGTAAATAATAAAGATTATCAGACATTTTAAACCTTTAAAGCGTTTTAGCACTGAATTGTCTTTATAAGCAGTACACATTGCAGCTGCTAGCTGAGGCTTTTATCTGCTCCAAAAATAAACATAATGACACATCTGCTAATAGGCTACCAGCAGTGGAAGCAATAAAAACAAAAAGATTAATGATGTCATTTATAGCACCGCAACAGTAGATGCAGCTCTTGTTACAGGTGTGACTCATCTGTCTGTGGTTTTGCGAGTGTGTGTGTGTTTATCTGTGTGTCTGTGTGTGTACTTGTGCTCCACCCCCACAACCCAGCACCCTGCTAGTAACACAGTGCAGTAACCTATATCACGCAGGGTGCTTTCTAATCCAACATGACCTCTCACCAGGCACCCACCCAAGGCACCAATACAAGCACCATGACAGTCAGGCAATGATTAGTGGAGGAACAGTTTGGGAGAAGAGGCCACAAGGCTTATTGGAAGCTCATTTACTTTAAACAAGGTTTTCACACATGAGTGTTGTGCTTTTAGAACCTTTCCCTAGGCACTGAAATAAAGAAATAAAGTCTAGACAATGATTTTCTTGCCAGGAAATTTATACCATTGCGTAACATTATTACCACAAAAAAAATAAAATTCATTCAAAAGACCATATCGTGCAAAGAGTAACATGTTGTAATATTTCAGTAACTATCACATCTATCAGCAAATAAAGTACATTCTGTTTACTTTTAATTTTTTGAGCTCTCATGTTTGCACACTGTCATTGGGAATGTTTTATCTGAAACCGAAGACGTAATGGAGTATTTTTTTCCCCAAAGACCACAGCAGATTTTGGGTCAGCTACAATTTTCCACTACCTCACCCTTCACAGGTACCATAGCTGTCTGGTTTTTGGCAGTACCTTAAATATGGACGGTTAGGAAGTGTGGAGGATGCCATTTCCTGTCAGAGCTCAAAGTGGCTAAAAGCTTAGTTCCAGCCAGACTGAAAAAATCTGTAAAACAGCCAGGACCATGGGTCCCATCATTAAAGTTAGTTCTGCACAAGAGCAAAAAAGAGTGAGGAAAGACAGGGATGAAATACTGTCATCAAGTCAAAAAAGGCTGCACCTGGAAGAAATAGAGGGTAAGAAACAGTAAAAGCAGAAAGCAAAGGATAGTAAAAGCTGAGGAATAAAAAAGTGAACTAGAGATTATAAAAGAAGCTAGACAATGAATTCCTTTAAAATAAAAATGTGGAGTTTTATCCAGCTCAAGAATCATGAAGCATTTTATTATTTTTAAGCATTTGGACTTGGAATTGTAATTAAATTTACATATCACTTACATTTTAATTGTGTATGAATGACTATATTATAATAAAACAGGTGTTTAGGCAGAACTATGTAAACCAGTTAGGTAGAAAGGAACGCAGAATCCTGTGAGTAACATAATGGTATCATTAAATGATTAATTTAATGTAATGAATGACATCTTAATCTTAACCTTTATCTTTTCACCTCATTTAAAACCATTATGCAACAGCCTTAAAATGCATAGATATGCAAAATGTGCATGAAGTAGTATGCTATGTAGCTGAAAAACAAACAAACAAACATACATCAGACATGGTCTTAAGAGTTTGACAATAGAAGGCAGTTGCCATATCTTTTCAAGCTCTTAACACTGCCATGACAACCTACAGAGACATGCATCAGACATGATTTAGTTAGGAGAGACAGCTAGAAACTATTATAAACTTGCTTCTCTTTGAATGCAGTGTGGAGTTAGTTGTTTCATTACAGGAACAATCCACATCAAAGATCACTTTAAGTCTACCAGTAAAAGGAAGATTTTTAACTGTTTGGCCTGAAAACAGATTCATTAAAACAGAAATAAAAGAAAGCCTGAAGACAAGATGACACCAAATGCTAATATATTCCTTAACAGTGTCAGTGTCTAACAGTGTCATATATTGGTATGATTAATTATTTTTTTTATTTAGGTATTATTGAAGCATCTTCCTAAATGCTTTTAAGCTCAACACTTCACATTTTCCTTAGTTTAAGCATATAATTTCTGCCACACAATTTCTCACACATGAAATATGATTCATAACTAAAGGAAACATTTTAATTATACAAATGTCTTGAGTCACCACTCATTGCTTTGCTGGAGTCAGATATTAAAGTAGTCTTGAGCAATATTTTTTCAGACTTTTTGGAGGTCTTTCAAAGTTTTGAAAGTTGGACATCTGCTGCTGCTTCCACACATTTTTCATTTGGCCATTTTAAGAAGAATGTTTGTTTGTTAACCCACTTAACCTGGACCTATGAATCATCCAAGCATAAAAAGGCACCTAAGTAAAGGAGTGAACCAGTGACATATCAGACAACTCAGTAAAGCACTAGTTTTAAATTGCATTTTTAGGTACTGGTGCATACGCATATAATTTCTTCCCATTTCTTCAACCAAATCTATGAGACAAATGACAGAACTAACATTGACATGCATTTGCACCAACAAGGTGATTCCCAAATAGCTATTAGCTGAAAATGTGGCATATCTTGGCATTGTGTCATTATAAAATATACGGAAAGTGGAGAAATAAAGGATTAAAGACCTTAAAAGTTGGTCATACCAAATATTGACTTTCAATCGCTCTGTTTTTGTCTTCTGTACTGTACTTTCATGTGTGAATGTACACATTCTAATAAATCACTGCACCTCATTTTCCTACAAAATACAAAGAGATGGGAGTAACTCAAGACTTTAGAACTACACTGTATTTTCGCTTACAAAACACAGTTTTTATATGTCGCATAATATTACTTACATTAGGACTAAGTGGGTTTTGGAAACTTTCATGTGATTAAAGGAAAAGTATTTTAGAGGCCATGTTGTAAGTGCATACGTGTAAAGATTGATTGAATGCTATTGATGCAAGCATAGGCAGTCAGAGTGTCCAGTCTCAGCACTCTCCCTGACCTTGGGACCGATCCCTGCAGGTTTAACTCCCCAAAATAATTCTAATAGCAGGATATGCTTGGCTTAGCAACTTCTGTGTGACCAAAGGCCTTCTTTTGTATTCACATCACCTCTTTACTGTATGCACAAACAGCCCTGAAGTCAGTGTCACATCAGCAGCAGCTGTAAGTCACAGAACAATGTTGTTTTCTATTTTCTGATCAACTAGCACAAGAAAACTAATCACTAAAATAAAAAATAAAAGTTTTCAGTTGCATTTGTATCCATAAGTTTCCGTTTTTAGTTGCAATTCCATTTATTAATAATAACAATACTACAAAAGAGCTTTTCAGTAGCTGAATTCCAAGATTACCAAATCAAGTCATCCAGTTTAAATGTAGTTCGCATTCAAAATTACAGCAAATGGTCGTCTTGTTTCCTTCCCACATATTTAAAAAGAAGAGGTGGCTCAACACAGTAGTTAACAAGCCCCTCCCTTTTGTTTTAAAATGAGTTGCTGATGTCTCATTTTTAAAAGAGCATATATCTTTTAAATAATATCTATATTAATATGTTTTATTTATATTTTATTTATTAAATAGCCTATAAATTATTACCAGGTCATTATATTTACTTTCATTTTTATATTCAGTTGCATTTTTCACAGTCTTTGAACATTTTTGGAAATGCTGCAAATGCTAGTCTAAACATCTGTTTGTGGGTGGGTGTTCTCATGCTCAGCTGTTTGATACCATGGTGCATTTATTATCGTTTTTTTCCCTGAGGTATTAAATATTTTACACACATAAACAACATGTTAACTAAACAGTTATATAATATAAAACATGTGTGTCGCACAAAAACAGCACATATGCCAATGCACACATTCATTACTTGCGAATTTATAACACTGAGTTCATATCCTCCTGAGTTCGCCTTTCTTGAACCAGAGGAGTGTTGAATTTTTCACTCTACACAATGTAGCCTGGAGGCAGCACACTTGCTTGGCGGTGGAGACTGTTACCTCATGATTTTAAGGAAAGACATTGGTATTATTTTTTAATATTTCCCCATGTTTGGTCTAAATTATTAACAAGATCAAAAATGTTTGGACCAATTCCAAACATTATTGTCCCTGTCAATTATTTAGAGCCCAAAAGATGGGAAGAAAGGACTTATTTTCTAAAATATCAAACTTCCCTTGAAATACAGGATTAGTCAATAGAAATATGGCTTAGCTGAAACTTGTAGTCTCGCATTTGACAGCAGTGTGGTCATGTCTGAAATCTCTTTCTGCTTTCTGTGCTGGGAAGTTCCTTAGAAATAGGAAAAGGCTAGAGTACATGCGACCCTGCTGATTTTTCAAGTAAGAACTGAACAAGAATATTCAATATTAATTGCTTTGTGTTTTGGTCGTATTTACCCAAGTGGATGCACAGTTAACTCATTTCTAATTATTATTTTATTAAACAAAAACATGCCAATGCTAATTGTCTTGACATTCTGCACACACCTGCTTTTAAAGTTATTTCAAACATAGAGTTTCAAAAATATAGAATAAAACAATGCAGAACACAGAAGACATTTTGCACACTAACTAGCCTTTAAATCATCAGTAAACTATGAGTAAATACATGCAAATGTATACAATAATAGCCAGTAAATGTTTCATACTGATCTTACTTACAGAATAATAAAAATCAGCATACTGTTGCAGAAAGGAAATATGCTACTTCATTACAGTCAGTGTGTGTCCATCACAGCTTAAGTGTCTTCTTGAAATAGTTATAAGTGGGACACTAAATTGCTGCTTGGTTGTACTGTGTACCTCTCTAGATAGGGGAGCCAACTAAATGTCAGAAATATAAATGCTTTCTAGAGCATATCTGGAACACATACACCTTAAGAGCTAAATAGTTCTCAAAAGTACATTGAGTTAGTTTTACCAGCTGTTCGCAATGATGGATTCACAAGGCAGAAACAGTTTTATTAGCATATGTAAAATTCTCATTCTACTCTTTTGCTTTTTTATGTAAAGATACCCCATGTAAACATTCTTACACAGCTTGTGGGGTGATTTGATTAAGAGTTCTGAGCTGTTGATTGTGTTCAAAATGTTACTCACACCCCTAAAAACTAATTAGATTACACTTCAGCATTGTGACAGTTAAATTATCTCACAGGCTGCCAATTCTGCACACTGGCAAATGTGCTCTAAACTAATCAAACTGGAATTGAAATTCTTACTAACAGCAGCAGCAAAAGGAATCCAGGCGTGGCAGAACCTTTAGACAAGGTCAAACAGGAGAACATATGTGTGCCTGTGGAATACAAGTAGTTGAGTATAGAATTAAATTGACCAATGAAGATACCATAAGAAAGCAAAGTTTTTGGTGTTTGGTGTATTTACATAAAATGAAGGAAGTGCAGGAATAAAAAAAAAATCCCAACAGGTTGAAAGGAAATAGTGGTGTCATACAATTTAATTCTATTGTAATTTGGGGTATAATTATTTTTGGTAACTAAGACAGCAAAATTCTGGCACCACAGTTTTGCAGGATTATGACCAGGCAGCAAACAGGATTTTGCTTTGATGCTCCTGGTTGACTGGAGTCTACCTGTCTTCCTTGTGCTCCTTGTGCCTGTGTAGTTACTCCAGCTAGCGTTAGGTCAGGTGAAGTTAATTGGTGATTCTAAATTGGCTTTAGGTGTGAGTGTGAGTGTGAATGGTTCTCTGTCTCTCTTTGTTAGCTTGTGATAGACTGGCAACCTTTCTAGCATGTACCCTTCCTCTCAACATTCAGTAGCTCCAGCTTGGATAGTATGAGATAGACAGATGTTTACAGATACGATGTTGAGGATGAAGAAAGATAAGGGTGTATTTCTTTCTGATGTCTGTATGAAAACTCCATCTTTGCATTTTACTTAAACACAAAGAGCTACCAACAGAGACCTGGTTGTCCCAAGCCAGTGCCTTTATAAAGGGCACAATGACAGGAGAATTAACTTAGAAATTACTTTTGTGCGTAAGGCAGCAGTGCTAAAACACTAAGATACTTTACTCTTTGTCAGCCATTTCAAAAGTGAGTGAAAATTGGAAATTAAAAACATACCATGGGAAATTAAGAATTACCTTCCTAAAATTAAACTGTAGCATACTATAAGTATCACAGACGTGCACACAGAGCTTTTTTATGTGTAATAATAGCTTATTACAGATATTTTGTGTTAAATTTCAGTCATAATTTCATCTAAAGCCTTGATAAACTGCAAATCTTTCGAACTGAATTGTACTTGTCTGCTCATGTGGGTAATTACACTCACTGGCTACTTTATTAGGTACACCTATTCAGCTACTCATTAAAGCAAATATCTAATAAGTCGTTCAGATGACAGCAACCCTGGATTTTGCCTCACAATCATCTCTAGGGTTTACAGAGAATGGTGTGAAAAGAGAAAATATTCAGGGTAAAAATGATTTGCTAATGCCAGAGGCCAAAGGAAAATGGCCAGATTGTGCCAAGCTGATGGAAAGGCAACAGTAACACAAATATCCACTCCATACAACCACGGTATGTATAAGAACATATCAGAATGCACAACAATGTTTGAACCTTAAAACAAATTGCAGACTTAACAAAACATAGACTTACCAAAATTAAATGCAGGAAAATATAAAAAAAAAAAAACCTCAGCACACTTAGGTGTCCTTAGTACCAGCTGAGCATTGTTTAAATACCAGAGCTTAAATGTCAATCCCTTTATGATCAGAGTGCACCCATCTTCTCATGGCTGCTTCAAGCAGGATAATGTGGCATGTCATAAAGCTCAGATCATCTCAAACTAGTTTCTTGTTAAAAATGACTGCACGCAAATGGGCAGTCACCAGATCTTGACACAACAGAGTACCTTTGGGATGTGGTAGAACAGGAGATTCACATCATGGATGTGAAACTGACAAATCTGCAGCAACTGCATGATGCTGTCATGTCAATATAAACCAAAATTTGTGAGGAATGTTTTCAATATCTTTGCCACAAAGAATTCTGGGGGGCAAAAACCAGCAATAGCACTACTGCTGTATATACTACTGTACTTAATAAAGTGGCCAGTCACTGTATGTTTTTTGCCCATTTGTACCTATCCTTGCCACCAGATTTAAGAAGTTACCTGCAATTTCCAAAAATATTGTTGTGATAATCAATTAGAATCATGGACAAAAAAACAAAACAAAACAAAAGATGGTTTTTCTTATAGTATCTTGGATCTTTACCACCCCTACGTGTTCTCATTCGCCTAAAGACTTCACACAACAGGAGACAGTATACATGTTATGTGCTGTCCATGGTGCTGAAATCTGCCAATTTGTTGCTTATAACTGCCACTGCCCTCAGCTCTAATTCACTCTCAGCCTCATTAGTTTGCTCCTAGACTGCTATCTTGCATTGCCAATGATTAATATACATCTGTCTGTGCAGGTTGAGATATGCATATCATAAAACCAGGTGACAGGATTGCTACTTATTTCCTGCTGGCTGCAAGGCAAGCTCTCCTCCATTTAACCCCATTCATAATGGCACCCAAGACCAGGAATATATTTGCATCAGATTTGTATGCAGAAGGTGGAGATAAGCACTAGATCAAAGTTAAAGAGGAGATTCATTTGATGGTTATTCCTGGAGGGCATGAGTGATGGCCTCCAGCTGATGCACTTGATGAGTTTTCTCAGTAAGAAATGTTGGCCTTGTACGTGCTGTAGATGAGGCTTGTTTTTTAAGTGACCAACTATATTCGAATGTCTCAATCCAAGCTGTCTAATATACATATGTGATATTTGTCAGTCAAAATAGTGACTGACAAATACAGTCAAAACAGTGTCCTGTAAATATGTATTAAAGGTCTATATTGGATAAACTACATGTAGACTTTTGTAACCCTTACTAATGCTAATATAAATCCTTTTGTGTAACTACATAAAGTACACTTGTATAGTCTTAAAATTTAAAATATATTGTCAGATCCATATTTCTCATGCCTTTTGGATATTGTCAGTGATTGCTGGAACTAGATGGAGCTAAGTACTACAGTGGTCTGGAGAGATATCTTTCTTCGCGATCACTTGAGCCACAAAGTGATTGTGGCTCAAGAGTTGGGAGTTCGCCTTGTAATCGGAAGG
The DNA here is from genome assembly GCF_036321145.2 of Pelmatolapia mariae. Taxonomy (NCBI): domain Eukaryota; kingdom Metazoa; phylum Chordata; class Actinopteri; order Cichliformes; family Cichlidae; genus Pelmatolapia; species Pelmatolapia mariae. Next base: position 16,358,455 of record NC_086228.1, on the reverse strand, counting down.
TTGCCGGTTCGAGCCCCGGCTTGGACAGTCTCGGTCGTTGTGTCTTTGGGCAAGACACTTCACCCGTTGCCTACTGGTGGTGGTCAGAGGGCCCGGTGGCGCCAGTGTCCGGCAGCCTCGCCTCTGTCAGTGCGCCCCAGGGTGGCTGTGGCTACAACGTAGCTTGCCATCACCAGTGTGTGTGTGTGTGAATGGGTGGATGACTGGATATGTAAAGCGCTTTGGGGTCCTTAGGGACTAGTAAAGCGCTATATAAATACAGGCCATTTACCAAAGTGAATACAGATTAACTGATTACCTAATCAACAGAAAAATCAATCAGTGGTTGTGGCTCATATTGACTCATATAGTTTTGGAGAAGGTTTAAAAGTTTAGATACTTGTTTTGAGTCCAGCAGTAGCCCTTTTCGAGATAACATCACAAATTTACATAGTTCTACCTTCTTTGTTTCCTTTTTCTTATTGTAAACTGAATATCTTAATGTTATGTTTATGTTTATATGCACTTGAGTTAAAGTGGTTATGAAAATAGCCGTAAAATGCCCAAAATGCACACTTTAAACATATATGTGTGTGGAGAAAGTAGATGTGATGATCTAAAGTAAAAAAAAAAAATATGAGTGTATGGAAATTGTACTAAAATCTACTTTTATACTGGAAGTCTGTTTGTTGGTTTATTGAAAGTTCATTTAACATAAACTTGGTGGCAACGATGCTGATTCCGGACAAAAAGTGGACAGACTTTAAAATGAATTGGGACACTAACAAAGGAAAGTTGAAACGTACATCAGGAAACGAAAATAAAGTGTCACTTATAACTCTCGAATGTTGTGAATAATATAGCATATTTGTAAATGTAACTTCTTATTGTTGCAATGTTAGGAAAAAGAGAAGATTACATTGTTTAGAAGAAGCGCTTTTTCAAAGTGTCGTGTGCTCTCTTGTCGCCAAGTGGCTCATTCTCGGCTTTTTCCGTCTCTGTTCGCCTTCTCATTAACATTCCTCACTTGTGGGTGTGATGCTGAGAAGATCTCCTGCTCGCCGAGCGGAGACGCGCAGTGTGCCTGTGCGTTAGAGGAGGTATCAGCTGGCGGCAGGAGGGGAGCGACGAGCGGAAGAAGAAACGGCAAACCTACGTTGCAGGCGACCATTCCTTCACTGCCGGTGTCCTTTCACTGCTAGTCACCTGCAGAAAACGGTCCTTTCCTATTTTTTTTTCTCCCCACGACTGAAGGTGTCCAATATGTCTGGGATCTAATATCTCCGGAGAAACAGAGGAATATCAGAATACCTTAGTGGATGTGGACAACTAAACTGTCGACATGGAAAAGATAGTGAATTTATTCGTTTCACTTCTCCTGGTTTTATGGGGATGCGCGCTTGGAGGCTCGCCCAGTGTTCAGATTGGTAAGCACCCATTAGTTCAACCGAAAAAGCCAGTTAGCTACAAACATTTTTGTGCGCAAAAACCTGTGAAATTGGTTCTAAATATGTTATATTAATCAAATATTTACCAGTGTAAAAAAAATTATTTGTATTTATTTCAGGGGGACTTTTTCCAAGGGGCGCGGATCAAGAATACAGCGCGTTTCGGATAGGAATGGTTCAGTTTGGCACCTCGGAATTCAGACTGACGCCTCACATTGACAATTTGGAAGTGGCAAACAGTTTCGCTGTTACCAATTGTTGTAAGTTAAACATATTTTAAGTGTTCTTTTATTGAAAGAAGCCTTCAATGTCATCTGTGATATAATCTCCACCGCTGTGCTGTTTACCATACGAGTTTGGATACACGTTATCAGCTCTTAGGATGGAATGATCTGAGCTGTCTAATCTATATTCTGTCAGCAAACACATCCAGACTGTGAGCTGGGTAGTTGAGGATGAACGAGGCTCGTGTAGGAAGGGGAAAGTTGGTTTCCACAGAAACAGTCGGTCACATCCATCCCATTTTCATTCCTTCAGATTTAGAGATCAAACAGACTCTACTGCAAGAATATCGATCCTAATATTTATTATGATCCTGCTTTCATGTAAACCAACTTATTTTTTCGAAAGTAACTGAAGATAAGGGGGTGGTAGAACTAGACTTAATTTCAGTATTCCCTGATCTGTTTCTTGTAACAAATGATATTTTAAGCAGCCACCTTCATTACTTTATATTTAATGTTCACTGAAAGGATAAACTATACTGAAGATAGACAGGTTAACTGGATCGGTATGCATTCGCAAAAGATGAAAGATTGGCATCTTTCATCTTTCAAGACGAAATCTGAGATGTAGGACTTGCTGAGACTGACGTTTTTTCATTGGTTACCGCTGTCACGTCTTTTCTGAGCCCAGAAAGAGCGGTGCTCAACCATTGTTTGTTCATATAGCCTTTGACTGCGCTTCAGGCATTGCCTAGCGACTAGGCGAAGCTTTAACATTCCTATTGAGAACTAATGATACCACGAGGCAGCGAAAACGTTAAAGGTTCTTGTGAAAAACATAGGACAATAGCTCTCGATGAAATTTGAATCACGACATTCGAATTGTCTGCCACATTTATCTCCAATACTTCTTCTTTTAGTAAACCGAGTTTTGTGATTAACATGCATTTACTGCTTTAAAAAAATCCATGGCCCTTTAAGGCTTTATTTCCTTGATAGGTTTGGAGGTCGCTATTTTAACAGCCACAGTTCATACATTTCATTAAGCGGTTGCCAAGCGACTGCTCCTCTCAACAGTCCCTTAAACATAAATCAAACGCTTCTGATTGGTGCGCGCATCGGCCCAATCGATTTCATTACCATATAAAAGCTTCCTGCTTAGAGATCCTCACTGCGCGTGACAGATCACAGTGAGAGTCATGTTGATGATTGAATTGTTTACAGCAGTCTATATAAACCACTGTTGTTTAGCTGACTTGGTTTAAATGCATCTCACACGTACAATTTTTTGTGCAAAGTATATCCTGTGTGTATGCTTTGTACCCACCCCCACCACACAGACACAAACACACACACACACACACACTTTACATACTTTACTCTTGAAGTTTGTCTATGGTGTGCCACATATATATTAATCTGAGCGATTAGATGGTACCAATCTTGTTTTGGAAAACTATATGCAAACTATATATCTACTTATAACAAAAACATGGAGTGACCCGCACCTGTTTACTTGTTTAACTTAGGCTAATGTGTGGGCAAATGAACTGATTCTCATTATTTTAAATGAAATAAACAGAACTTATTGCTGACTAGAAGGAAAACAATGGGCTGCAAGATTTGCACTGAGTTAATCTTTTAGTTAAGCACAGTATTTATTTATCCATGTAATTAATTTAACGGAGTTCCTGCATGATGTTTCGTCATCTCGTGCAGTTTCAGATGGCTGTAGAGACTATGACGTTGGTTCACATCCACCTTAATGACAGTGGCTTCAGTTCATTTACTGCTGGTCCAGGATTGAACTGGAAAAGTACTGAAAGATGCATAAAGTTAGCAGTGACCCTGAAGGGTGAACAAATAGTTACACAAAATAGCAAATAAATGGATAGATGTAGACTGTGTTATGCTGGACAAAGAAAGTCACACTGTATACTAAAATGGGGACACATTTATTCAGAGGTTTTGTGTCTCATACATAGTTGCATGCATCTGGTGATACCAGATTGTGTGTGTATAAACTCCATCATCTGACTTGAGTGGGAGTGAGAATGAGAAAAGGTAGGACTGGCTGGGGTAAGGCGTGGAGGGCGAGGGGGGTCACATTTAATCCAGTAGATGGCAGTCTGCCCCACAGTCCGCCTCCATCTGTAATTACAGCACATTAATGCCACCACCTTGTCTTTTGTTAAACTATACTTTATGAAACACATGCAGGGGAGAATAATGGGAGACACAACAAAGCCAAATCTCGATCCTGAAATCTAAAACATTGTAACAAAAGGTTTTTATAAGCTGTATGTTTAGTTCTGTGAATGCAATAATCACACTCTTCTAATCTGAAACCAGAAAGTACATTAGTCTTTAATAACGAGGGGAAAATGAAAGACAATATCCAGCTATATATAAATCGATCTTAGTGGACTACAGTATGTACCCTGAGAGACGGATTAGCTTTAAAATGTGTGTTCCTCAATGTGAAAGTAGATAATGTTATCAGCTACAAAAAGAGCGCTAAAATTTACTTGGCACACAATGTGTTTTTGCATTTTTCATATGAGATATATTCTAATGTTCACATATCATATTTGAGGTAATTGGCTACTGTATTGGTGGATAAAGTATCTTCTTTTATTTCCTTGCAAAATGTGGGACTCAATATATGGACTGGTATCTCTCACACTGTGGCTGTACTTCTGGGCACCAGCATACTTCATCAATGCAGTGTGTCAGAGACAGTGGGAGGGAGGATGATACATTCCTCCATCAATAACAGTTCATCTGGTCAGGCTGGCATCTGCTGCCAAGACCAGGGGAGTTGTTGTGACCATGTTATGTGTTTGTGTGTGTGTAGTCAGGTTGGTGTGCTGTCTACCCAAAGCAATAAATTTAAAAAAAAATGTTCAAACACTCTAGATTATAACCAGCTGTCTGTCCCCACGTGACAGACACACCCCGAAACTCTTCATCACTGTTAAAGAAATAATGAGGAAAGAAAAGGAAAAATGGTTGACTCATACCAGGACAAGTCAAAACAAAGATTCCAATTTCTGCTCATTTTTATCCATTCAGTAAAAAAAAAAAAAAGTTTCTCTAGTTTATTTATAATTATAGATCCATAATGTGATAAGTAATTGGGAACGTTACCATAAACGAGACCTGTGTAAATACGTATCTTTTGTTATTGTATTTTGTTTACGTAATTGCATCTTTTAAGTGTCTTAACTCTTGTGTCTACCTTTGATTACAGACATGGAACGAGTCAAAGCAACACTGACATTATGTATTTCCTTTATACCTTCATGAGATAACATTAGCACTCTGTCCCAGTCCCAAGAAAATATATATCCAATTTTTTTAGCTTCCATCTTGCCTTTGAAAAAACCCCACTGTTGTTATTATTTAACTTACATGAATCAAGTAATTTAAAGGGAGATTCATTAATGGCTGAACAGCTCACAGACATATATACTTTTAAGTGAGTTTTGAGTGGGTTAAAAGTGGCTGCATATTAGGGAGTCATAAACAAAACTCCATCTCAAGCAGCTACAGTTTGCAGCTTTGTCAATGATAGTGCAAAATATCACACCCTCTATGACAACTTTTTAGTTACTTGTACGTGAGACCTCACACCACATAATCTTTCTGGGGTTTTTTTCTCTCCTGCCTTCACAAGCAGTGCACTGGAGTACTGAAAGCCAGTTTGGTGCATAGCAAACAATTTATTCCAAATAACATAACTAATTAATACTAACAGGGCAAAGTTGTACAGGGACCAATTATAGTCCATTCACATATGCACTCTCAGTGAACTCTCTTACCCATAACATTATCCTTTGTCACACCTGTTTAAATAATCAATGCTACTTTTTGCTTCTCTCTTATTTCCCATGGGGCTGCTACAGTAGTGGCTCCACATATTTGATCTGGGGCAGATTTCATGCCAGATGCCCTTTCTGACTCAATCTTTCCATTTATCTGGGCTTGGGACTAGCAGTATACTAGTGACCCCTGAGGGTGGGTTTGTGCCTACTCCTGGTCACCTGGTCTTGATCTGGAGATTAACTAAGAAACTAAGGTTTATTAAGGAGTTCCACAGGTTCTGTGCTGGGACTAATAATACGTAGAGTATACATATTTCTGTTAGGGATTATTATTAGAAGAAATACCATACATGTTCATTGGTATGCTGATGACACTCACCTTTATGAAGCAGATGACATACACCAGTTAGTTAAAGACAAAGACCTGGATGGCTTCTAATTTCCTGCTTTTAAATTCAGATAAAACTGAGGTCATTGTACTTAGCCCAAAAAATATTAGAAAAAAATATTAGTAATGTGGCGACTAACTAGATGCTTACTTTGGATGACATTACCATAGCCCTGAGTAACACTGTGAGGAATCATTTTTGACTCATTTTGACAAAATATGTCCTTCAATGCACATATTAAAAAAATATGTTATACTGCCTTGCATTTGTGCAATATCTTTAAAGCTTGAGTATTGTAATTCATTATTATGAGGTTGTTCTAAAAGCTTTCTAAAAAGCCTTCAGCTCAGTGAGAGTACTAAGGGACTAGAAAGAGAGAGCATATTTCTCTCCTGTTAGACTCTATTCATTGGTTCTCTGTTAAATACAGAATTGATTTGCTTTATTTTTTCACTCATTATGGGTTTACACACCAGTTTGCACTCTGACTGTCTCATACATCTTTTGTCCTTTCTCTGTCTCATCACACCCAACTGGTCACGGCAGATGGCTGCCCCCTTTCCTGAGCCTGGTTCTGCTGGAGGATTTTTCCTGTTAAAAGGGAGTTTTACCTTCCCACTTTTGGCTTAGCGAGTTATCTGATTATTACTGTAGACTATTTACCTTACAATAAAAAGTATTGAAGTACTTACTTGTTGTGATTTGGAGCTATATAAATCAAATGTAATTGAGTTGAACACAGACTGAAAGCTCCTTGGCTTTATGAGGGTTCATATTGAGGTTGTATTATTTCTGACACAATTTTAGAGCTGCTCATTATACCCTAAACAGACAAAGAAGTCCTAGCTGTAAATTCATGTGCTGAAGCTGGAAAATATCAGTGTGAAATGAAAAATTTGGCATACTGGAAGACGTTGCAGCTCATTTGGTCTTTATCAATGTTTGTCAGACTCAGTGTAGAAATGCTATTATATCAGTAAGCCAACTGCTTAGTTGGTATCAGTTAGCTAGCCAGTAGTATTATTTTAACTGAAACATTTCTGCAAAGATTTGTCTCAGCAGTTTTTTTCATGATAATTTTCTTTCTTTTCACTTGAAGAGCCTTTTTTCATTGGCTTCAAAACGTATCTGAAGTTAAGAGCAGCAAAGTTACTAGCCACAAGACAGACACACATCAAATGTGAAAGTAGAAAAAAAAATTGTAAAAAAATGCTAAAACTATTTATAAATCCAGTAGTATTTAGCAGGTTAAAGACATTCATTTAAAGAATACTCCAAAAGTTGTGGCCCTAATAACTTGGAGTAGTTCCACTATTCCCATTACTAGGATAATCCAGCTTTTCTGGCTCAGCCTTCTGGTTTTATATTGTTAATGATAATCTTTATGTGTGTTTACTTAATTTCAGTTCAAATGCTTCCATTGTATATTCTTGTGCTTTTATTTCTGTTCCCTACCTCTTTTCAAGCAAACTGCTTTTCTAAGACCAATGGAAGAGTTTGAGGGCACTGACAGCCAGCTGGTGATTTTAACACTTCAAAGTTCTTGTTTGTCATGGTTGAATCATGTCATACTATAATTTCATGCATCTGAGTGCACACAGCATTTCTGGGACGAACATATTCAGGGACCTTGCTGAATGATCAAAAGCCTAAACCGGCCATACATGCACTGCGGTGAATTGGTTATAGCCAATTTATTGTTCACGCTTAATTAAGTGCATTCTCCTCCATTTCAGAGAGTGCAATGAAATATTAAATAGGCCTGGGAGCTGGCCGGTCAGAAAATGAGGCTAAAAACCCTCTGTGGATCTTAGCTTGCCCTGAATACAGCCCTCAACCAAGCCCTTATGACTGTGTTCTCAAAAAATACAAGCTTGAAATATTATATGTTACAGTGTAATTCAAAGTTCTTAGCTGGAAGTTTCCAAGTTATTTCATTGACTTTTATTATCATAACTCAGTCTTAAACTCCTGTGGTGTTTTGCATTTCACTCACTGCATCAGTGATAAGTCTTAAACAGTTTGCATTAATTTAACGAATAAATAAACATTTCCTGCATGTGTGGTAATAATAACTGGATTGATATGATTTGATGAATATGATTGCCACTCTCCTGTCTGAAAGCCTGTTAGAATCTAAGCAACTAAGTCATGTGAGCTGATGAAACAGTCATGAAATACTGTTATGAAACATCTGAGCTTGAAATGTTCCAGATCCATTCATTGAGTAATTTAATGCAAATGTATGCAATAACATTGACATTACCTTTTGCTATACAGTAGTAAATCATGTAAAGCAACATGATACAACACATTTTAACATGTATGAATGTCAAGAAGGAAAATAATTTCATGCACCTTGTCATTTGTGTGAAGTATTCTACTGAGAAGAAGACTGCAACTCCTGAGAATGGCTTCATTTTCATATACAGTGACTCCGCCTTCCACCACCCCTACTCACCTGTGCTATTTAAAACAGTTTTGACATTGTGTCTTTGTCAAGGGTTACACACTTTGAATTGGTGCCAGTGAATATTCAATGTGAAATATGTAATACTCTTAGTTTAAAAGGAAGCACAGTAAAGTTGTGAACTTCCACAGGCCTTGGCTTTTAACAACAGAGAAAGCATTAAAAAGCAAGATTTAGATTGCAGCTGCACTTCTTTCATGGGATTTGATGTCTTCATCACTATTGGGGATTTTCATGCAAATTTGACTATTTTTGACAAGCACCTCTGTTATGCACAAGGCTGTTCTGTTGTGCAGACATGACAAAAAGGCAAACTTAGTGCGCTGACACAACACTGGACCATATATTAATATTTGCTTAGAAGTATTTGTTTGTATGGATGAAAAATAATGTATTAAATGTAAGTAGGACACTAATATGGAATAAACTTTGATCATTTTGGAGGGACTTAGTCTACAGCCATTTTTCTTACTCTTTGTCTTTGATTAAATAAGTGCAGCTTAATGTAGAAAGTTTAGAAAGTAAGAAAAAAATGATACAAATATGAACCCTGGATATGTAATCTGAAACCACTTATAGGGAAAGAATATAAACTCTCATGGCTCTGTTTTATCAGATGTAATGTTTTACTCTGACTTCCTTTCAGATAGAAACCGTGAAATCAGAAAATATCAGATAATTTATTCAGCTGCCCCCCTTTTCTAGTGTTTCTCCTGCTGTTTTAAAACAGCAGGGTGGATTGTTGAGCTGCCAAAAATCCAAGGGCGGTTTTCTCATCCTGTATAATTTTGAAATATTTGGGCAGAATATGACTGCTAACATTATACTGTAAGTCTCCACACCAAACTCAGAAACTACCTGTACACAATCAACTTCACTCTTTTCCATTAACTTTATCTTCATGTTGTTGAAATCTGAGCTGAAAGTAGTGAACAGTCTGGAGTTTCTTCTTGCCTTATTATTATGCTCACTGTCTGTCTGCTGCCCAGGCATGTACATGGGCAAGAATATCTGGTAGTAGTGTGTCAAGCATATGTGGGTTTGTTTGCCCACTCTTTCATACACCTGTCACACACAATGTTGTCACTGGGCATGTGTTCATATCAAGCTTTTGTTGATGCAGCTTCTGGCTGAAATCCCATCTCTTCTCTCCATTCTAATCATGTTTCTTTATTATTTGTTTTCTTATCTGCTTCTAATGCCCATTAAATTGTTTTGACCTGCTACCCATTTGCTTCCTGCTGAATATTTGGCTGTCCTTGTGACCAATCTCTCATGGAATTTACCATTGTGAGTTTGTCCTTATCTTAACTGTGTAGTGTTGATGCTGCTGCACATGCTAAATTGAGCTAGAGCCACTATTGTCCTTGACTTCTGTAAGCATTTCCGAAGTGTCTAGAAACCAACCAGTTTCTAGAAACCAGTGATGTACTGTAAGTCCACATTTTTGTATACACTACTGCTCAAAAGTTTAGGGTCAATTAATTAATTATTTCCTTTTAATATTTTGTATTAGAAGAACTGAGGCTCATTTTCAACATCACTCCTGTGTTAAGTTAGCTTTGCATTAAAAGACTATCAGGTCAGGTTAGCATAGTTAAAAATCATTGTAACTAATAAAGACTGGCTAGTTTAGTATCGATATGTTTTGGGATTTGACAATAGTTGCTGTTGATGTCCCTCAGTAATTTTATAATTTTATAACTAATGATGAGCTTTCAAAAAGCAACAGAACAGTCAAAGTTTTTATACAACAGTGTATACTACTCCTTTCACAAACCAGCACTATGGGTAATATTAAATGAAACAAACAGATGAGAACCTGTGAGGCATCTGCTTGTTAAACTTGATACTTACTTGTTGGAGTCCCACTTCTCTTTTTATCTCAGTAAAAGACAGATTTTGAAGAGAGTTTTCATACACACCATTGTATATATATTATTTTACATTTATTTATTTTTGTTATTTTTTTTCTCCATACGTACCACAATAACCATGGTTTTTTGGAGCCAGACAACTATGTTATAGTTACTTGAAATGGTCCACTGCTCACCTACATAGATATTCCACTAAAAATGATTAATCATTTATGAAAAATCTGTCCATTAATAATGCTTTTTTGGGCAATATTACTGATCAGTGTAATTTTATATTTAAAAAAAACACGTGCTTTACTTAAAATAAAGGAACTTTTAATGTGACCCACTGTCTCTGTATGTTTTCATTGATAGCTGAGCCAGTAGGCCAGGCAATAAATGTCAACATATTTTGCTGGCAGCTGTAACTTTAAAGTCTCTGCCAGACAATCTTTTGTTAGGTTTAGTATGAAAAATAACAATCATATCATTTAACATATAAGGAAACTAGCCAAAACACGTACGTTATTGACAGTCATTGGTAAAACGTATTTTATTTTAGAGAGTCCATGTAACTGTAACTAATTTAATTTGTTATGGTGTAAGCAGGGAAATGCTATCGACACATGAGAAGAATTTGCATGTCATTTAACCTGCAGCTCTTGTAACAACTGTTCTAATCTTACTTTTTGGAGGAAAAAAAACCCAACCCAAACCTTTGCAAGCCGATTTTTGTACAGTCAATAATTTATCCTTTTAATCTTCGTAAAGCAGTGGGGTAATAGACCAAAACTGCACCTATTAAAACATAAACATAGCAGGGCAATAGGTGAAGATTCATACTCCCACACACCTCTGCATAAAGAGAGAATTTGACATACACTGCACAGTCACTTTGGCCTTACAAAACTTCTGATCAGGAAACATATGAAGTTCCTTTAATGGAGACAAACATCATCGCAGAGCAAATCAGCAGGGGGCGACTGCACTGGTGCATGGCTGAAAACCAAGTAAAATCGTCTTGTGATAGTTCACTCAACAGCCCAAACACTTATACATGTTAAAGATAAACAGTTTTCAGCAAGCAAGTGCTATGCTTAGAAATAAATATAATAAACCAACATATTCATATGTTCTATGTGAAACATAGGCTAATATTTATAAGTTAAATGCAAATCTATATAGCAAAAAATAAAACACAGAAATATTGGCTTTAGCAGTGTAGGCAGGCTGAGTTTCACAATTTCAACCCTTTGGTGCGCAAAAAAAATTCTACACAACTGTAGAAAAAGTGAACGACAAGCCAACAGCTGCTGAGATGCTTTGGCTACCGTCCAGATGAAACCTTTTGTTTAAGCAGGCAGATCATCAGGGAGCAAGTTGTTACAAGAGTACAATACCGCTGTCTGTAAAACAGACAGCAGTTAACAGCAGTGCTGACAATATAAAGAACTCTTTCAAAGGGATCAAAGCTGTAAATGAAGTGGACAAAGTGATCTCTGGTTGAGAGACAGGGCTGGAAAAAAAGGCATATGTGCTTTTTCAGCAGGAAACAGAGAATTAATTCCTCTTCTTCATGTGACTAATTTACGCAATTAAATAAATTTCAGTCAGTTACATTAATCAGTGCAATTGATGTAAATAGTATAGTAAATTACTTGCTAAGTTTGAGTACTTATCTATCCTTCCTAATAGCTTACAGAGAAAGTATGAAATGCTAAGATCACAAAAAACAGACCCAGATTCCCTCCTGCCGCCCCACCACTCTTATCTACCTTTACCCTGAGTCATCATGCCCTTTTTTAAAGGACACAGCCAGCCTAAAGAAAGTCTGTCCTACATTTACATTACATTTAGATTTTGCTCACTGACACATAACGGTGGAACAATAGAGAGAACAGAGACATCTTTAAATTTGCTGCTCTCTGGCTTATCAAACTCTTAAGACATTCTCATCCTATTGTGTCATTTGCATTCATCATTTTTTTTATTTCTTTATCTTTCCTGTCATTTTGGTTGTATTTTGTTCTTCTAGTCCACACACAAAATGCCCACAAATACACAATCAGATTTAAAAAGTTTGACAAAAACACCCATTAAGAGTAGACAAGGCAACCAGATCAAATCTTAATCCCACAATGATTGGAAGCACAGGTTCTCCTCTATGCATGTTGATGAGTATCCCTCTTAAGCAGTAAACATTATTTGTTGAAATAATGAAAATATTCAGTTAAATGACTTTCACATAGACTGTAATTAGATTTGAAGATTCTTGTAGAAATATAACAGCCACTTGAAGTTCACCTGCGAAAGACTAGCTCCTTTTTAAATATGTGTTCTTTGTTTTGCTTTGTGTCATGTTCTTTCAGTAAGTTGAACGTTGTTAAATTAGGTCTCAGTCACAGTCACACAACCTTTGCTCACTAGGGAAAGATGTGCATTATAGGTTGCTGGCAGTTGTCAGGCGAAATCGGTCACAGAGAGGGTGCTGCACCAAAAACCTCAGTGTGATTGGCTTGGTCACTTGCAGATTTCCACAGTCCCTCATAGTTTACATGGAAAATGCTGATTTGTCTGCAAACACTCGCCAACTAACCATCGAGCAGAAGCACATACTGGAAACTGAGAATGCTCGCTTTCAAGTTAAAGTTACTATACCTTTACCTTGCCACAGAAACCAGCATGTTTCAAAAGGTGCATGTATTACTTTGAAGGTTTCTTGTTACATTTCACTCCTCACAATTTCATGACAGCTCAGAGAGTAGTTTGTGACAACAAGACAAGGTTGTGTTTTCCATACAAATTTTGGGAAACCGTGGCAATTCCAAGGAGGTTTTTAGTGCAGTATTGTATATGTCTTTGCTACCAATTTTACTTAGTGATAGCAAGTATCCTCCAGCAATCACTTGCCTTTGGGGAATACACATTTTTAGTGCCTAAACAGTCATAGACCAGTTTCTAGGCATGCATGAGTGGGGCTCTATAATCAGTTTCACAGCAACTGCCAACAACCACTTGTAACAGGTTGTTGAAAACTCATCTTCCCCCAGCTGTTCTCTAGGCTTGTGTTACCGGGGCTTTAGGTTAGTTTTAAGATAGTTTTGTTAAAGTTTTGAAATGTCCAACTTAACTACTCTCTTAAAAACTGGTTGTCTATATTGTTTGCCTGGTAAAACATTCTTTATTATCTGGAGCCTTAGTTGAATAGATGATGTAAATAAAGCCATCTTAAATATAATTTTACGTTTCTTCAAAGTTGTATAGAATTTAAAAAATCTAGTCAGCCCACTTTTCAGAGATACAGTGGTAACAATATGCTCTTCATCAACTGTGATCAATTCTCGATGGCAAAGTGAGATAATCCATAATCATTTTGGATACCCAGCATCTGACTCATGACAAATTTTGCCTTCTGCCATGGTGATACAGTAGTTCCTCTCTCTCACACAGCTAGTTCTCATAATAAAACACCAAGGGAAAGGGGTGGTGTTAATATTAATGCTGTTGTCACTGCAGTATATAAGCTTTTATAATGGTAGGAGAATTTTTTTCTTTATTTTTCAGATTATAGATATAGGAGGGGACATCTTGATAGAGATCCAAGGATAAAGCCTTGGTTGCATCTTTTGAGGATAAGAATCTGGGCTCTGTGGATACGATCTGCTAATCTAGGTCTTTTGTGACACTGGTGCAGAGATAAAGTGCTTGCGTTAAAAATAAATTATTAAAACAAGGAAGGATAAGTAAATACAACATAATTCTCATTGACTTAAGGCAGTATTTTTTTCCCCCCTGAAGTCAGTTTTCTGTGCTGCATGGTTCCATTGATCCCCTATCTGACATGATTATATTTTATATATTATAGTGTTTTAGTGTTGGAGACGTAAAATAACAAACACAGTTTCCATACTATATTCAACAAAGACTTCTAACCTCTGTTAATTTTATTTTCAATCATACTAATAGAAGTGGGGAAGGAGGACCCAAACGCAGGACTCTTGCGATGAACAGTGCACTTTATTTACAGTGGAGTAAATGAGACAACACAATAATCCCCGTGAGCTCCCTCGACTCCTGTGTTGTGTCTTCACCCAAAACTCTGTGCTCCGTGCTCTCTGCTCCCGTGTCTTCTCACTCCCCGTGCTTGTTGTCCACCTGTGCTCCACTCTCCTCCTCCTGGGGGAAAAACAACAGAGGCAGCCGTCAGGACATCAAACTCCAGCAGGCACACACTTACTGCACGTCACTAGGCACACTAACTTGGAGTCGACTTCAATCATCCAGCCTCGGTGGGAGCGCCATTATCCTCTTAAATAGCTCCCCCGACGAGCCTCATCAGTAGCAGGTGCGTTGCATGGTCTTCTGGTGTGGCCAGCCCCCTAGCCGGGCCACACAGGTGCCTGTCACCCGGCCTACAGGACACCACCACATCCACCCACAGACATGCACACACCCACACCTGCCTAAACATACACGCGTAGAACGCACACACAGACAGCAGCACAGTGCACACACATTTCTACAAAATATAATAAAGTCCATAACTGCTCAGGGACCCTGGGTCGCTCAAGCCCAGGTCCCTGACATTAACCACTGTATCCTCTACTTCAATTTGTATTTCCTTTTAAATGGTGGCTATGATCAGGTTGTTGTTGTAGTTGATGAATATGTGTATAACCCGAACAAGTGGTTGCTGGAGGTTTCTGGCTGTTGCCGGGTGAAGGTCTCAAAGGGTGTGCTGCAACAAAAACCTCCTTGTGATTGCTTTGGTTGTTAGAAAATTGCCACAGTTGCCTTATGTTGGTGTGAAAGAGTTGTCTGCAAACACTTGCTAACTAACCACTTTCAACATAAAAGTACTGCCTTACCACTAAAGACAGAGCTTTTATCTTGAAAGTGAACAGTGTCTTTTCCCAGTTTGTGTTGCACTCTTTGAAGTTTCAGCATAGGGAATAGTTAGTGAGTGTTTGAAGATAAGTCATTATCTTACATACAAGCTTTGGGTGATTGAAGCAACCTGGTCATAAGAAAGCAACTGCATGATAACTGCTTTATAACCAATTTTACTTAGCGACAGCAAGCAACCATTTGCCAAGTGGAATAAACACATTTTTCCCAAGTGACCGGTAGTTGCAAGGGGCTGAGTGACCAGTCTCTAGTAGTTTTAGCAACTGATTTCAGAACAACTGGCAGCAACCACTTTTTTTTTCTAGTGACCTGTGTTTGCCAAGCAGTCACCAATCAAACTCTAGGCCTATGTGACTGGGGCCAAAGTAAGGCACTGTGATGACACTGGGAGACTTGGCATCGTCAGCTTGCACATCTGTGAAGGCTCCATTAACGCTAGTCAGGTTACACAGACATCGGAGTAAAAAGATTTGATGTTTATGAAACATGACAAAGGACAATGGAAGCCCAGAACTGCTTAACTGGCTGTAAACCAGTATAAAGAAAGACAGAGGAAATATTATCCTTTTACAACTACACTAACCGGTCTCTTTAGTCTCATTTACAAACCGCATTGGTTGTGTCCCGCAACAACTGTGACGTCACCACAACCCTGACACTGTTCATACTGACACTTGAGGGCAGGCTGCAGCCTTCTTCTGAACTATAGGTGTCAGCACTCAGAAAAACGTTCCACGTCAGCTGGTGAATGATTAGAAAAAGTCAAAACAAGAAGCAAACTAGCCAGAAAGTCTCATCATTTCAAGCTGATGCAGTATCTCTGTCTGTATAACCTGGCGCTCTCTTCAAGTCAGCTGCATCAACTGTGTCACTTGACAGATTAAAAAAACATGACAACCCTAAATGACACACAGTTATGAGATGACTTTTCAGCACAACTGTTCGCAAAGATGTCTCTTTACATCCCTCTAATTAAAGAGATTAAAAGAAAAAAAATGAGAGGATTCTACAAAAAAAAAAAAAAGAAATTAAAAAAAAGAAGAAAAGAAAGCAGGTGCCAAAACTTTAGTAGTGTACTTGTAGGCTACCACATGAACAGTAACTGCAGGATTATGTGTGTTAAATGCTCTTTACTCTGCCAGACCTCTCTGAGTTGATCCCTATATATCTACAGCAAACACCGAGTGTCTGGTTGCTATGGCAGCTGCTCCCTCAGATGCTGGATGAGGCTGTGTTTTTATAGATAACTAATTTTGCTCTGGCAGGTTCCAAGATCATTAGAACATAAAACAGCAGATCCAAAGTCTGCTTTGGTATTTCCACTAAAGGTCACTGGACATACGGTGTGTTTTATTATAGGAGGCAGATGAAATGCGAACAGTGTGTCTGATGTATGACTGCCTTTGCAAAATCAATACAGCTAAAGAATTCTGTATTGTGCTTCATGAAATAGACTGGTGTGCGTGTGCAGTAATACAACACAGTAGTTTTCTGTCTTTAGATCTAAATGTAGCCAGTTTAAAGATTTTTTAATCAGAGTGCTCCATGATTAATGTGAATGAGGTACAAATTAGTCTTTAGAGAGAGCAGGTTGAGCTATGGAATTTTCTTTGATCTTTGTGCAAGATAAACATTCATTATGTAGGATTTCTTTGAAGAATATGTCTTGCAGAATAGGTGTCTGTAAATGGTTGCACATGTAATTGATTGCTGAATTGTATCTAGCTGTTGTAATGCAGTTAGTTTCAGGGCGACCAAGAAACTGAATTCAAGATAATGTAAAGGCAAAGTGGAGACTCTAGTTTTATTAGATAATATATAGATAATATAATATATTAGATAGGTGTCTTCTATTATGTATACTGTGATAAATTATTCCACATAATTTAACACTGTTAAATTGCAGGAGAGTCAAATTCATAAATACAGACATCACAGGGGTCTTTGATTGTTCTGTTTATTATTTTTGCTCTTTTTAATGGGGTTCCTGTTTTCAAAAAGATGATTCTGAAAGTGTTATGTTTGTTTGCTAAAAAACAGTCAAATACAAGACTCGTGAGGCGGGTAAAGTGAACAAAAAGTCAGCTTTAATTCCAAACACAAAAAAATGGGAACATGATGTGGCTTAGAAAAATTAATGCTGGCAAACAAAAAGGCTGGGTAATCAGAAATAGCAGAAAAACTAAAAAGAATAACATGGCACAGTAAAAAATGGCAATTCACGTAGAAGATGAACATGTTGCAAGCAGGCAGATACAGGACAGACTGAAAATTAACAAGGGAAACACATAAATAACGAGAGCTTTGTAAACCAGTAGAAAGGAGGGAATCAGACGAGAGAAGACTGATCAGTCAAGAAAAGTGACTAACAAATAAAAACAGGAATACTAAAACAGAGATATGACCAGCACAAAATGTATTTGTAATAATCGCATTCGTTGTCTAGAACATAGATTGTAAATAAAAGATGGCCTTCTTAACTTTGCCATGATAATCATGGATTCTGCCTGAAGCCTTGATTATTGCATTTTTCCCAATACCATGTTGTCTTGTAGGAACTAGAAATTAATTTTGGACAAGAAGTAGAATTGTATTGCTAGCTAATGCTAGGAAGTCTTGTTCACAATTAGCTATAGATATTGAAACCATTTCTGTACCCTTCACCTGTCTGTAAACATTTCCTTTATTCTAGTCTTTGGAGGCTGACTCACTGGCTATTATTTTACATTCTCCTTTGTTTCAATTTAAGCTTTAGAAGGATAATATCTATCTAATAAGTCAGACTCGTTCCCGGTGGGTGATGGGCTCCGCCAGGGCTGCCCTTTGTCACTGATTCTGTTCATAATTTTTATGGACAGGATTTCTAGGCACAGCCAAGTGGCGGAGGGCTTTCACTTTGGTGGCCTCAGAATCTCATCTCTGCTTTTCGCGGATGATGTAGTTCTGTTGGCTTCATCGGGTGATGGCCTCCAGCTCGCACTGGAACGGTTCGCAGCCGAGTGTGAAGTAGCGGGAATGAGGATCGGCACCTCCAAATCTGAGGCCATGGTTCTCAGCCAGAAAAGGCTGGAGTGCCCACTCCGGGTCGGGGATGAGTTCCTGCCCCAAGTGGAGGAGTTCAAGTATCTCGGGGTCTTGTTTGCAAGTGATGGGAGAAGGGAGCCGGAGATCGACAGACGGATTGGTGCTGCGGCCGCAGTGATGCGGACGCTGCACCGGTCCGTCGTGGTGAAGAGAGAGCTGAGTGTAAAACCGAAGCTCTTAATTTACCGGTCAATTTACCCTACCCTCACCTATGGCATCGAGCTGTGAGTAGTGACCGAAAGAACAAGATCGTGGATACAAGCGGCGGAAATAAGCTTCCTCCGAAGGGTGGTTGGCCTCTCCCTTAGAGATAGGGTGAGAAGTTCAGCCATCCGGGAGGGGTTGAGAGTAGAGCCGCTGCTCCTCCACATCGAAAGGAGCAAGCTGAGGTAGTTCGGTTATCTGACAAGGATGCCTCCTGGGCGCCTCCTAGGTAAGGTGTTCCGGGCATGTCCCACCGGGAGGAGGCCCCGGGGCAGACCCAGGACACGCTGAAGAGATTATATCTCTCGGCTGGCCTGGGATCGCCTTGGTGTTCCCCCGGATAAGCTAGAGGAGGTGGCTGGGGAGAGGGAGGTCTGAGCTTCTCTGCCCAGGCTGCTGCCCCCGCGACCCGGCCCCGGATAAAGCGGAAGAAGATGGATGGATGGATGGATGGATGGATAATATCTAATATAATGCTCAAAATATGGATTTTGAGCATTATTTGAAAATCTCACCTTTATTTCATGAAACATACCATTTGTCATTAAGCCAAATAGAATGAGTTTTGTCTTGTCTGACCATAAAACTTTCCTCCTGTTCACGTGGACATCTGCAAATTTCAGTCGAGCTTGTAGAGTTAGACGTCAAGGCTTCTTTTTTGGTCGGCACTTTTTTGGCCAGCACTGTCTCAGTGATGTAAAACTTCATGGTGGATAGTGAGAGTGGTGTTTAAATTCATGGCACTATTGAGCCTTGGTGGTTCCTGGGTTGTTGGTGAACATCCTAGCCAATTTCATCTCATCCGATGGTGGGAAAGGTGTTAACACATCCAGATCACTTGTGCTTACATACAGTTGTTTGATAATCTTGAAATCTGCAGTTGTTTAGAAAGGAGTCTCTCCCAAGTCAAATCAGTTAATCAATCTGTGAAAGTTCTTCGGCCTTTCACAGGTTCTATTGGCCAATCCAATGAGTGCTGCCAACCAAATTGCTTTAATGCTGGCAAAGAAAGACCAGTTGTAGTAAATTATGATCACTGATAAGAAGTTAATAAGCATTAGTGTTGTAAAGTTTAAAGACTGTAAAACTTTAGAGTCTATATGTATGATTTTTTGACCCTGTGTGGATTAGAGAAAATCCCAAATTAATTCAAACTTGTTCACCCAATTCCTGTTTTTTACTCATTAAAGATGTACACTATACAGTCCTTCCACCCTGGAAAAGAGGAGTTTAAACAATGAATTAAAAGCCGAAAAATTACCGTCACATTCAAGAGTATGATGAGTGTATGTAAACTTCTGACCACAACTGTACTTCATTCAAAGATGCTTAGAAAGCAACAAAAGTCAGAGTGTACATCATGCTCAGGACATTGCGGGTTCTGTACTAAGATTACACACTGGGTATTTAGTATAGGGGCATTCAGCAATCTCTGTTCTCGTGAAAACTACATCTATCCACGGCAGAAAGCCTGCAGGAAACAGGTCAGTGAACAAAAGCAGGGAGGGAGAAAGAGAGGAGACAGAGAGAAATAGGATGGGAGATGGGAGGAGGGGGGTCAGAAGTTGATAAGAACTGAGCTGTACTGTTCTACTAGAGACCAGCTGCCGGAAGAGCTGCTCAAAGGCAGACAAAAACAGTTCCCAGTCCTATCGGCCACTCAAAAGCATGACTGAGAGCTGTCACCACGGCAACCGCCTACAGAGATTTACTGCATGTATATCCACATTAGCAATAAAAAAAGTGAGATTTTTCACATACAAGTTTGGTCATATAGGAAATATGAGTTTATGTAACTGTAAAATTCAGGAAGAACAATTTCTGCATGCATAAAAATTTGTTGAAATAATAACTGCAGGGATCTTACCCATATTTCTAATTCCCTTATCCCAGAGGTTTTCAGAAAGATTTTAGAGCCTAAACATTACATTTAACTGTGTACTGTGTTTCCTGCTATGTAGAGAGAGAACATGGCTGAAAAACGTTACCCTGGCAACAGTCTACAGAGGGAATTAAACCAGATCACGCCTTTATGGGCTGCAGACAAGTCATAAAGCACACGCAGTACATATTAATATTTTGCTTTCTGTAAGTGTTGCACGTTTTACAGTCTATACTCTTAAGTTGCAGATGAATAGACATTTTGTAACCTAAGTATCAGGATGATAGCCATAATAAGACCATCTCAAATTCTCTATTTACCCAAAAAATTAATAAGCCAGTGCTTCCTTTCTTTCCTCTTTCAGCAAAGGATACACTAGACCATCCCTTACAAAAGGGAATGAGCTAATGCTGTCCCACATTGTAAAGTGGCACGTCATCCATTCATTCAGAAAACCATAATATCAGCATGACTGATGCAAATCATCATATGAATTACTTTTGTGCTTTAAGGCTTGTGCCATAACTGGGTAATATTTTGATATGTTTTGAACCGTCAACAAGGTAAATAGGCAAATTCTGTATTTTTGTCACATACTGTATATAAAAGATGGACATTTTATTGGATACCCTGCTTTACTGGCTTTGGGAAACAAATGGTGACCGCAATGTGCAAAATCATATTTTCAGTAAAACTTGAAATTAGTAATTGAGACCATTAACTCACCAGGATCCACAGTGATTGAAGGAGACTACAGTGAGTTCTCTTAGATTTCTATACAGTCAGAATATCTGTGTATGTTCTCAGTCATCCAGGTCATTGTAGTTTAAGGAGCTTGGAAAGAAAGCACCTGGACTTCTTTATTTTTCATCCGAGAAGCTTAGAAGATTCTCGGACAAGAGGTGAAACGTCTTCAAGAAACTATACAGTCAGAAATATTTTTGAAACAAGAGGACCAGGCTTATGCTGATCTTTTGAAACAATGCCATTTCAAGGCACTTCTTCACTGGATTCACCTTTCAGGTGTAGAAGCTGCATCCATCTTTCTTTGCAAAGTCTCTGCTGGTCAAATTGTTGCTTTGTGTAAGACATTTTGCATAATGGATTTAGAAAGGACTCTCCATTTATAAACATCAATGTTAAAATAATGTTACAGTGGAATAACTCACTTGGGCTTCATTAAGTCTTCATTTTGAGAGTTGTTGTCAGCATTTGGCACTGAAATTCATAAATTTTACTTCAATCAAATGATGAAAGCCTTAATAAAAGAAATAATTCAACTAGAGTAACTGCAAAGGGAAGAGAAATTTAGTAGTTTATCTAGCCTGCATTAAGCAACACAATAAGAAAGGGGGAAGTATGTCATATTGTACGTTCTTAATCCTTCCTTCACTTACTTCCATGAATTCATATTGTTTGCCACTGAGGAGAAGTGTCTAGGAAAAAAATAAAAAAACATGAGGTCATTTATTTGACTCATCAACCACAACCACAGGCTTCAACTTAAAGAAAACGTCTGGGAATCAAAAGAGTAGGAATTCTGTTCTGCACTAAAGTGTGTGTTAATTGAGAAAAAATGCAATCTCAAAATTGTTCCCGTGTCAGAGCCTTAAGTTAGAAACCTCTTTCCCATTTTCTATATCTGAGCCGCAGTGATAAGGATGCAAATACTTTTTTAAAAAAATCCAGTACTACAAGAGCATTTAGGAACACAGCAATAAATTTAGTTAAAAAAGCTGCTTATAGCTGTCCTTACATCACCCACAGCACTGTTGAACACACAGGAGGACTGTGCAAGGGCCTAAAAGGATTGAGTTCACCCAGGAGAGCCAATAAAGATGTTTTTTTAGGTGCTTAAAAGCATCTCTTGTCTAGAATGAAGAGGAAAATGAAAATGCCATTTTTATTTTAACCCTGCTAATTGTAGTTGGAAACCACATTCTTTCTGGTAACAGTGAATGGTTCTTATGCAGTTTGGTAGTTATTTGGTTTGTTGATCAGTTAAACACTGATTCACACATCTTTATCTCTTACTGTAAGCTTAGCTTATCATAAAGTCTGCAGCCTGTTAGTTTCTTGGCAGCTGTTCTGAGCAATAGTTACTTAGATTGTTGCATGCATTATATAAACCAATCATTTTTAAATAGAATTTAAAGGTGCTTTTAGGCAAGTTCTGTTTGCTTACTACAGTGGAGCCTTTGAATCTAATTCGGCATTTTGATTGTTCCCATGTTGTTTTCTTGAAATCAGATCAGACCCGAATTTAACTCAATATCTGGGGACAATGCATAAGGTAGACAACCCCTAATGCACAGGATGCTTTTTCTTCTATTTAATGCTTAGTGGTACCACCATTTACAAGGTGGAATTAATGCTTTATAAAATACAATTTGAAACTCACCATAAACCCACAAACAAGAACATTTACTGAGGTTATAAAACAAGTGAAAAACTAAATTTTGTCACAGATGTCTAAAAAAACATTTTACTTGCCATCTACATCTAATATATTTTCTATGCTTTGCACAGCTCTTCAATGCTTTGCTAAGCTAACCAGCTGCTGGATTCTGCTACATACTTATATATTTCATAAACTGATCATCAGTTAAAGCACATGGCTTATGAATTTTAATTTTCTAACCAGTATGCAATGGAATTTTATATTAATGACCAGCATCACAGAAAGAAATATAAAAAAATTTCTAAAAAACCCCCACCTTATCAGACATCTTTACAAAATGAGTGGAGTTAATGTTGTGATCTAATACGCAACAGGAAAGTGAATGCATATAGCATATAGAACAAGAATTAACCAGTGAAATATGTTGAAAAATATGAAAATATAACTCATTTTTTGATTACTTGTCAATGAATATTATGTTTATTAAATATTTCATTTGCATTTACTGGCAAAACTTGCCTTTGTTTCTTTACAGCAGTCAAAATATAATAAATAAAGAAAACAAACCTGAAAAAGGTTATCAAAACAACATAGCAAAAAGGGAATAAAATTAAATTTAGTTTTTATTTGCTGAGAGGAAAACATATTACAAGTTATAAAAAGCCTCCCTACACTCTATAAATTTGATAAAAAAAAAATATTTTCTTCCCACGAGTGCCGTGAATTCTAGCTTGATGAAGTATGTCCTTCACTGTAGTCCTTTCTCAACTTGTCCTTTTTTCATTATTAAAAAAAATAATACAAAAAATCCCTTCCATCTTCCAATATCATTTTCACATAACAGTAGCATGACCATTGGGTTGTTTTGGGAAGGCAGAGACAAGCCACCAGGTTTCTCCAGTGTTTTGTAGACATCCAAGGTCAAAATTTTCCTGTGCAACAACTATATCAGTGACAAATTTCCTTGGGGTGCCTTTATGCTGTGCAAACTGGTGACATATCAGTTCTACATAAAAGCCCTAAGGTCTCGAGGCATTTTTTTATGTGGTGAGAACAGAAGTGTTGGAAATGCTGAGATATATAACAGTGAGTTCTGTTAGATGTGACTGGACTGCTGATGATTATCACCACAGTGACGTGGCATGTGCGAATGCATGCATGTGCAGATTCATCAGTTTGCTGAAGCACTTTGCCAATTTTGGCCTTCTGTTACCAGATGGTTTGTCAAATTTGGATGCCTGTTTTAGTCAGTTTTTTCTACTGAATGGGAAATTGTGTATTTTCTTTATGTAGATATTAATAAAAAGCACCAATATGCCAAAGATTTCTGTTTACTGGATTTGATATTTTCAAAATAAAATACGTTGAAACTATGTTGAAGCTTAAATATGATTAGATACTTATCACATTTAAAATGGTGACAATATTAACAAATAATAGCTTTACCATATTATTTTTTATTATGGGCATACTTTGATAGACTTAAGTATTTTTTTGATGAGATTAACTGAATTTGCAGAATTCATCCATGTTGTTTGGACAATTTCAGGGCATATTAGATGTCAGCTGAAGTTGCAAATTTATGCAAGTTTAATCTTTGATCAGTGACGGAGCAGCCATGTAAACAGTGGCTGAGCAGCGAAGATGCCTTCAGTGCCACAGTGGTGAAAACGAGGTCAGCTAATTGGGACGGCTAAATATATTTCAAAGGGTACACCTTCTCTTTGGAAGGTGATAAACTGTGCCAGAGTCACTTTTGCAGCACATTTAACGTCATCCTGTAATGAGGGGATTAGAACCTTCTGATGACCACAGAGTGCCTGATGAGTGTTTATGTAGCTGTAGCACAAATAATGTGGAGCAACTGCTGGGTGAACTAATGGAGTTGTTACAAGAAATGGCATATTCTATCCATTAGATTAACCCAACTTCAGGCAAAACAAATCAAACAAAATACAAAAATAAAAACAAAACAGTAATAACCCATGCTGTTCTCTGCTTAATGTGCCTGTGCATCTGCTGCATCTGCTGTGGATATCAAATTGGTCAATTAATCAGCATCAAATTACTGCAGATAATGTACTGTATATGAAATAATAACTAAATTTTGATGGAAAAAATATCTATCTAACTGTGTTCTGATAAAACTCACATTTAATCATTAAATTAAAATGTAGAAAAATGTGAAATGCACATAGATGCAACAGTGTTGCATTGGCATGTCTTGATATACAGTGAAGCTCAAATTTAAGAAAACCATCATCTTCATGGCAAAGTGTAGCATGTTTGAAATGTGGTGAAGAGTCTAAATATTAAGATCTCAGGGGTTTTAGTGTATATTTGTGTAATCTCTATGATGATAAATGTGTCATTTTCTGTCCAAATAGTCAAATACAGAATGTGCCCATGTACAGCGATCCTCTATTCAACACTTTAAGGAAGCAATTTTCTTGTTATTGTTCCCTTCTGCTCTTTTCTTTCTGTTTTGTATAAATATTTAGGACATTTCAGAGGCAGGTGGATATATCAGAAGCATACAGTAACATGCTTAATTATTGTTTTTATGTAAAGATTAATATAACGACTGCCTTATGTTTTACGTTACCTTGATCAAATTTTAGTTTTTTATTTGACATTACTGGTTCATAGATGAACGACTTAAAACTAAATGAATAAATAAGTGGGATGCATAACCAAATGCAAACAACCCAGATAAACACGCACAAGCACAGACACATACATAGAGAGATATATTATTTATATTATACACTATTGTCAGTAACAACAATATTAGGATTACAAGTCCCCAAATCAACAGTCTGTTTATCTTGCTGAAACATTCCAAAATTTAGTGAGAACTGAATTTTTTCCCCTTGTTATCTTCGTAAACAGAATGATAGAGAAGGAAAACTGGCACCATGCTATAACTTACAGACACAGCAGTAAGCAATAATAAGATTTGTTTCAACATTTTGCTCATGGTGCCTAATTAGGGTGACCTCAAGAACACTAGAAAACACTAGAAAAAGAGATTTACCCAATCACTCCTTTTTTCTGCGTTTGGAGGGGGATTTCTGAGGGTGAATACTTGCTGGTTTCACTGAAAAGCAGTCAGATGTGACAGAGGCTTAATGGCTTTTCCAAAATCCCCAGTGTTTCTAAGAGTTACTGTTTGTGGCTGGCTTTTCTTTCTTAATTAAACATTTCTAAATTCCTTATTGAAGAAGTGCACGTAGAAGTCTCACCCATTAAAAACCTTACTTTTCATTCTTTTTCTGTCACATTTCACAGACGGCAAAGTCCTTTGAACAGTCCCTGCACATACAAATAGATAGCACATTGCTTCTGGATGTGAATTTCCATATTTGGTAATAAAGTAACATGTTGTCAAACTGTTCTCTCTGGCATAAGCTGCAGCACAGTCATGGGGATATCCAGTTTCTAAGCATGAGCTCAGTGAGTTTTAATCCTGGGCAAACTCAGCAAGCTCACCAGCAAGAGTGTCAGCATAGCAAGGCTAGAAACATGACAATGGACAGATGTGACACAGCGACAGAAAAAAAGAGCTGCAACTCTCTTAGCTTCTATAAGTGCCAGGAGACCTAGAATATGGTACATTTTTAAGAAATATGGTGCCATGGTGAGTTATAGAGTGGGTTTTAAGTCTTACAATTATCATGCCTTGGAACAAAATATGACATATACTTACAAATCTATTTCATCAGCTATTCTGAAATAGGAAAGGGGGTGTAAAGCAAAAGAAAAAAGGAGGCTGCAAAGTGAAACAAAAATGCATACATATATGGCTTTCTCTTTGTGTGAACTGTAATTGTCTAGAATATGATCAGAATTTTATCTTATTTAAGAAAATATCTCAAACAGAAAATAAGAAAAGAATATAAGTAATACAAAATTCAGATTTAACAGCAAAGACCTAAAATTAACAATTCAGCAGCAACTTCAAAAAGCAGTGTTTTAAGAATTTAATGGAAGATACTTACTGTGAACTACAGTGGCTAGCGTCTCCATGTACCCACAGTACCACAGTTGCACATTATCTATATGTTACAACTATATTTACCTTATCTCAAATGTAATTCAAAGCTCTCCACCTGTGTCATATTTTCAGACTTTGTTCCTTTAAATTACCTTGACTTATTTAACATGTAACCTAACTTCTTTTCTGAGACACATTTAAATTTACTCTATTGACCTGTACACTATCATTCTCAGGTTAGACTGTGACAGTTAACAGCCAACACACTTTAGGTTCTGTTAGCTTGCACGGAGACAAAAAATGAAATTAGATTAGTGAGGTCTAATCTCTCTGTGGCCACATTACTGGCCAGTGTCATCTGCTAAAAAGATTAGAAATGGTGTCACAGACTGATGGAGGTGATTGGACTGCTGTTAACAGTTCGGCTCCGGTGGCTGTGATGAACATTTAATTGCTTATGTCAATGGATTGTTAAAGATATTTGAAGCGCATGAATGATGGCAGTGGATGAAAGCGAGTCGCTGGTATTCTAGCCAGTTTTTAAAGGGCTGTGTGTGTATTTGACTATGGGGTGAATGTTTTCCAAGGAACTCTAAACAAACTTTAAAAAAAAGGTTTGAGAAGTAAACAAGTAATGTTTTCATTGCCTCATAAAAAATTCATTTGGTATAAATCATTGAGCAATTAACCTACTGTTAAATTTTTCAACTCACCAAAAGTTGAGGAAAAACTACTAAAATGATATTTTCCAGGAAAATAAAACAGGAAGGCACCACCGTGAAAATCTAGCTTCTATGGACCTCCAGTGGTTTAATGAGGTATAAATTAAATGTAGCCTGTGTCAGTGCACCATGACATTAGTGTTGGCCACATTTCAAAATACACGAGCAAACTTCAAGCACTTCAAGCACTTCAAGCACGCGAGCAAACGTCTCTGAAGTTTTGAGTCATGGTCAATCTTATTTGTTTTTTAAAAAAAGCTTATTTTTGTGTGTTTTCCATGTTGGTCATTGTGATTGTTTTAAATATTCCAGTAACCTGAAAACAAAAGTAGTGACGCAGATGGTAACAATAGAGGTGTTATCTTCATTTAGGATGGAAACTGTCTTATCAGTTTGCTAAAATAGCTAAAATTGGATTCTAATTGTTGTTTCATATAATAAAATCATGGAAGATATGAGATTTTTGAGCTTGGAGCATGGTAATGAGGCTTTCCTTTCCAAAATGCACATTGAAAATAGTAATTTACTTTTCATCAACTGATAGTTAGGTGTTTAATTTGACCAAATTTCAACCAGATATTTTAGGAATGGACCCAAAATAACTTTTGCAATTTTACAGCTCTGTTGCAGTCCTACGGAATTTGTTTTAGTTTAAATTTGTCGTGTTCTATTCGATTCGATCGTGTTCAGCAGGAACAAAGTCTGACTGGACAATAGTAAGTCATTTGCCAGAGAAAGAATTTAATTAAATTAATTTCAGCTGAGATTTCATTAATGAAGCTGGTAATATTTAACAATATGAAAAAGTGGCTAAAGAATACTCCCTGTGTACATATATGAAGCATTACAGCAGAAATGAAGTTAACCTTTACAAACACCTAGTAGCCTACAGAAGTAACAGATCAAACTGATACTCACACCATGTATCTGTTACACAGACTCCAGTTCCCTTTGCCAGTGAGGTACCTCAGAATGATACTGGACAGAAAAACAAATCACTAGATTAATTACACTGAAAGAAACATGACAAAAGTCAATAACCCTCATTAACTTACAGTTGATCAATACACATTTACAAGGAGCATGCCAATCTATCTACTCCAGTAAAATGTTTAAAAGACACTGCCAAAAGCAACTAAAGGATAAGATAGACATTTAGCATTTATGTTTACAGTCCATTGAGTTTTCAGTACTCTCTTCTGATCTTTGCATAATGAATGCTAGAAGCCAGTTACATCCCTGGTGTTGTGTGGACCAGAACATATGTCCTATATTATTGAATACGGTGCTTTTGGAGAGTGAGCAGAATGAGGATGTAACACAAGTAATCTAATATAAACACAGAGTAATCACACAGTATATAATTAAATGGTTGTTAACGAAGGCAAACATTAAAATCTAATGGCATCTAACAATATATTGTGGATATTAAATATTCTACAGATACATCTGCTCTTAATGGTAAAGGTGGTGAAGCAGTGCACTGAAGCATATTTGGATGCCCCATAATCATACACCTGTGAATATGTGGAATAGTTACATTTTTCTCGGGGCAGTGTTACTATATCATAAAACAGAGAACATTTAAAAAGTTGATATAGAGTTTTAAAGAATCTTTAAGTCAAACAGAATACCAATCACAGTCATTATCACTATATCAAATAAAGCCATAGGTCATTTCATAAAAGTTTCACAAAGTGACTCGCTCAGATTGGATCTGCTGCTGTTGAACACAAGCACTCCCCTGACAGAACTTATGGGAAGCTATCCATTAATCAGCCAAAAAAGAAACTAAAAGAGATGTCCCTTAATGGTTGTTTCTGGCCCTAATGTGCACTAACTGAGGGTAATAAAGGTCTTGGTTATATACATTGCTATGAATTATAGCAGGGAGTACTGTATGCTTCCCAAATAAATGTCAGAAGAGTTTGTTTCAAATGAGATATGACATTGCTCTGGCAATCATTCGTGGTATAAAAGAGAGCAACATGTTTTCTGCTAAATAGTGAAAAGGAAGTTTGCAATTTAATTCAATCAGGATTAAAAGCAATGAAGTAAACATTCAGTACAATGTCCTAACACAATTTTTTTTTCTTCAGTCTGTTCACAGTTCTCTAGAGGAGTGTATGCCATTTTTGGATTCTATGACAAGAAGTCTGTAAACACCATCACCTCGTTTTGTGGGACGCTACATGTCTCCTTCATAACACCCAGCTTCCCTCTGGATGGAAGTCATCAGTTCATTATCCAGATGCGACCAGATATCAAGGGCCCCCTCCTCAGCCTTATTGAGTACTACAAGTGGGACAAGTTTGCCTATCTCTACGACAGCGATCGAGGTAAGAAGTGAACACGTTTTATAGCTTTCAAAGTGTGATTTGAGTGGATTTTCATCATGAAATTCTCTAAAGAAAATCTGCCACTGTTGTCAGCTGGTTATCTTGTAGCCTTGGAAGCTTGATGTGGAGTGCTAATCCTATGGCTATTTGTAAAACATGTATGTGAAATTATGAAATTTGAAAACTGCATTATTGGCCAGATATTTGGATTCTGTAATATAAACCACAGAAACTGTAAGTTAGACTATATTATTATATGTTTGCTACTTTCAGCTGCTGAGTTGTCACAAGGGGCTGCAGAAGGGTAATCTATCTAGCAATTTGCTGGTTCTGTTAAGCTGTAGGTTAGCATACATGTAGCTTTTTGTTAGCATAGCTTTTGGGACCACTGGTCCTCTTAGAGGAAAGGCTCGCATGTCCCCCTAGTGACCTTTTCTCATGGAGGATAAGTAGACCCAAACTTTGCCCATTCCCCCTGACAGACATTTTGTTGATACACTTTTGGTCCACTTGTCCCCTTACAGGGAAGCGGTTGATCAAATTAACAAAGAATCCTGAGCGATCGCTTTTATCCTGTGATAAAACATTTCTATCCCACTGTGTGCAACACAGGTGAAGCTAGGTAAAGGGCATTTTGGCTCATTACAAACAGCTTGTCACATACAATCAACTATAGCACCTCCTCCATTTGAGAGTGTAATGTAATATCAAGGCGAGGTTAGAGGAGAGGCAGTCAGAGTCATCTCTGACATACAGTGGAGATGATATGGCCTAAAGCTGTTGATTTCCACACTTGTTCTACATAGAGATGTGACGTCAGCAATGGTGTGACCATCCTAATTGAGAGGAAAAGTTGCACCATGCTTAGTTCACGTTGTGTTATTTTTCAGCTCCACTTCACAATCAAACAACAGACTCACAGATACATACATATATACAAACACACACATCCAGTTGCTTTTCTGGTTCCAACTCTACCTAAAATTCAAGCCATACCCTTTTTGGTCTATCAGTCAGTTAGACAGGCAGGCTTTTCCCAAGATTAAGGATTACAGAATCTGAAGACTGTCACCATAGCACTCATCATTTTTTTTCAGTCTGCAGTTATCACAAACATTCACTAATACAGCAGTGGTGGTGCCCTTAGTTATAAAACTAGTTTTTTAGAGAATAAGTTAAATTATTTAGCCAGAAATAAAGTATCTCTATGCTGAGCCTGTACACCTGTATTTGGAATCCTGGATAAGATCAAGGGCTGAATTTATCCTACATGAAATATTATCTACCCTCAAACTATAATATCCCAGCTTACTTCATATTCAAATCTATTCCGTCCCTTTTCTTTGATCCCTTTCATAAGTGATTCTTCAAAATTCGACACTGATAATGTCGAAGTCTGGAAATAAGATTTTATATCTTCCAGCAGACATTTTCTCTCACTACCTGAAACGTCGAACACACTATATGCTTTATAAGCATGACAATTGTATTTTTTAATTGAGCTAGCAGCATATGAGTTGGTAAAATGGAAGATGGCTGTGGCTGAATTCGAGAAGAATGTTTAATATAGCAATTAATAATAAGGTGTAATAAAGGCGATGGCAGCCAAAAGGTTCAAGAACAATCTACTCCTGCTTTTGCATTATCTCACTTTGCTGTGTCATGTAATTCATTTTATGCTGTCACCTGCTAATAGTGATTCTGTGACTTTTGCCCTTGAAGCACAATGCAGTCTTCTGGAGCAACTGACACTGAAAAGAAAATCTCTTCCACAGATAGAGTTCCATTCTCTATTAACACTCTTACTGCAATGAAAAACCAGAATTAAAAGCTCAGTACTATCTAGTTACAGTGGAATAACAGTATTAAGTCTTCTATCCGAACAGGAATACTCAGTGTTTAGGTTACACATCAAATTATCCTTTTAGCTCATAGAATAAATTTTTTATTTTCAGCACGCTAAAAGAGACAATGTTCAGATCAATTTTAGAAATCATTTTGAAGGTTTTTATCAATCAATTTATCAATTTATCAACATTGATAAATTCCCAAAGATAGTTTTATATGTAAGTATTTATATGAAGCACTAAGTGGTTTATTGTAACAGAAGTGAATCAACATAGAGATGTGGAACTGCTGCTGTCTACACACAGAGTTTAGAGTGGATACACAGTGGATGGATTAGGAAGGATTTAGAGCATTTCTGCTCTGTATTACCTTTAACTTCCTATAGTGTTACATCTCTTAAAGTCTCCCACTGCACCTTTTCCCATCCAAGACATATCCTGCCTGCTCTTTATACACTAACGTTATCCTCCCATTTGTCCTGTCTGCTTTACAAATCATCTCTTGTGTTTGCTATGCTTTTCTTCCTTTTGCCAGCATGCTAAGTCTTACCAGTCAGCCTTTCTGACTGACAGCAGAATCAAATACTGTTCCTCTCTAAAATCAGAAGCACCAGCTGTTTCACAGTGTCCCCATGCTAATGCTAGGAGTGACCTGCTGTCCTTACTGTACGTCCGCTGTGGCACTAAGGGGCCTGTTGTGCATATTTCATCATTGCATGGCTGTCTAATTAGGTCAGTGTGATCCACTCATTCCCATGGCAACCCAAAGTGTAGAGAGAAGAGGAAAGAGAGAGACTGTAAGTGACTGAGCTTGTTGGTAAATGATGCAAGGATGTGTGGGGGTGTTTCTCAGGGAGTCGAAAGAAAGGAAGCAATGGAGTTGCCACTGGTTATGATGAATTCTATTAGAACACTGAGGCCAATGCATGAACCAGCAAATACCTTGTCAGCTATGGCCAGTAACTTGGTTTAAACAATGGATCAAGATAGATTAAAGAGTAGGTTAAAGAGAAGACCAATATTATGGTGTAGGTCAGGTACTGGGAACCTATTTATCAGTTGTTGACCAAAAATATCTCAAAAAGTGGAACTGCAACTGATCTTTTCTCATGTGATAAAAATGTGACTACTTTGCAGTGGGCTCCATTTATCCTTTCATCCATTTTCTTCTGCTTATCTAATTCACTGGTTCACGGTTGATGCCCATCCTGCGTGCCATGCGTGGGGTGTGGGGTTACACCAACAGCAGTTACAGTTACAGCAAAACGGTACAGTTACCATCAGTAACAAAAACTTAGTCATATTTTCTTTTGTTTTTTCTTCCATCTCCAAAAAGTTTGTCTAAAGGGTCTCCCTTACCGCAACTTCAGCTTCATAGCAGGAAGTGGAAATATTTGCTTGGGACATCTTGCCTGTTGCAAATGTTGAGGACATTCTCTCTCCAACCTGTACATTTAAAAGGAGGCCAAAAAAAGCTCCAATGATGCCCAGTCTTTTCAATTTAGGTGCTTACCGATAGTAAGCTGTGTGATCGGCTAACACTAATTAGCAGGTCTAATTGCCTTGGCAGTTAACCTACACAGTCTATGGATGCAATTTGCTAACTAAGCACAGTGTTGAGGAGTAACGGAATAAATGTGCCGCCGTTACGTATTTAAAATACAAAATATGAGTAACTGTATTCCGTTACAGTTACTGTTTAAAAAGGTGGTATTTAGAATACAGTTACTTTGTTGAAATAAATGGATTACACCGCGGTATTTTCCTGTTTCATATTGTCGCGGGTCAGGACTGTTTGGGTTTTGTTTGACAGCTACGTTCTGTTGTTCCAGGCGGCAGCGTTACGGTTGCCATGGTTACAGGGTGACTCTCTCTGTGACTGTATGTTTCCTGGGTGAGAGAGCGCCTTTTTGTTGTTGTTGTTGTGCTAAGCTAATAGGCAGAATGCTACAGGCATAGCCCTAAAGAATGTTGCCTTATGGGCAGTGTAGTCCGTGCTGCAGGGAGAATGGACTGCCGTTATGTGTCTGTGAGCGCCAGGAGGGAGAAAAAGGAGAGTGGAAAAGTACGAGCTGTCATCCAGCAGAAACGGGAGCTGGAAGCATGTAAATATAATAATAACAACTGCAGCCAAGAAGAGTGCCTGACAAGCCCAGTTGTAAGTAAGCTATTAAGACTCGACTGTACACAGTGTTCGTGTTTTCCTCCGAAACAATAAGTTCCGTTGGAGCAGCCTTTCAACGCCTCTCTCTGTCTCAAAGTTGACCCAGACAACAAAGTAAAGCTATTTTTCGGCTATGAGCCCAACACGGAACCCGACGCATTAGCCAGAGGTCCCTTTACTATTGTTCGGAGCCGTGGACCTTCAGTAATAGTAATAAATCACACAGCAATAGTACATTCATGTAGTTGTAAAAAGCATGATAATATATTAAGTAATCCAAAGTATTCAGAATACGTTACTCTCATTGAGTAACGTAACAGAATACGTTCCAAATACATTTTGGGGCATGTATTCTGTAATCTGTAGTGGAATACATTTTAAAAGTAACCTTCCCAACACTGACTAAGCATGCCAGAATTTGCTAATATATTAGAAATCCACTGTTGTCTAAATATGGTCACATACTCGTGCTTGGAGACTTTATGCTTAATTAATCAAAGTCATATAAAAGCGCTGTCTACAGCAGTGATAAGCACTAAAATAGCTATTTCTGCTGTCAAATATTACAATTGTACCAGTCTGGGTTTTTTTTATAATTTTCATACTTTTATCTAAACATCATTCAAACATTTACATGTTTGAATCTAAATTAAAATAAACAAAAAATAAACCCAAATAAAAGTTATTGACACCTTTTGTTCATTTGCAGATTCAAGTTCTGTTATAGCAGACCTGTAGGCAATCACAACCCCTGCTATTTCTTCTTAAAACAAAGCCTTTAAACACTTGCAATTGATTTAAGTGGTGCTTCCATAGGCATTAAGCAAAGAATAACAGGTTCACTCTGGGGAAGGATGTTGGACTTTAAGCACAGTAGATATATGGGAACACAATTTGTTAAACAGATTATAGCTAATGTGAGGATGAATTTGTAGGAATCGAATCAATATCCTCTATTTAATCTGAGCCTATTTGACCCTTAATTAAACATTTTACATTGTATTGTACATGTTCTCATGTATTTGGAGTCATGATTCAATATAATAAAAAAATTTGTCAAATGTAAAAGGTAGTAAAGGAAACATTTAACTTAAGTGCTGCTTTAGACCACTGAAAGAGGTATTTGTTGTTCATTGCAAAACATGCAAAAATCATGGGTTTGTGAATAATTATAAAATATTATATAACCGAAAAAGTCACATATATTCTTACATTATATACAACATTGAATGACTTAAAGTGAATATATCAAAATGAACGATGTTGTCCTTTTTTATGAAATAATTACATTTACAAATGTCATTGAACTGGTAACAAAAGCAAAATACTAAATATATATTTTAACACTAAATACACAGGAACAAACTAGTATTACATGGTGATATAGTCTTTCAGGTAGAAAGAGTGTAGGGTGGGATGTGATCTAGTTATAAAGTTAAAGGGTACCTTTAGCAGATCTAAACAGATTTTAATTTTGATTTTGATTAATATACAGTGTTAACACTGGGGTGGACAATATATTTTAATACATTTAATTACTTATTAATGAAAATATTTCATCAGCTAATTTGATGGCCACAGAAAAGGTGATAAAATTGACTTTGAATGCGGGACATTTGTTGATGTCACATGTTGGTCTGAGTCTTCCAGAAACCGCTGGTCTACTGGGATTTTTCTAGGCATAAATGCTTTGTTGATGCCAGAGGTCAGGGGAGAATGGCCCGCTTTCTACATGCTGATACCAACAGCAGCTCAAATAACCACTTACATACAAGGTGTGCAGAAAAAGCATCTTTGAATAGAAAATATATTAAACATTGAAGCACATGGCTACAGTAGCAGAAGACCACAACAGAAGACCATTTCTGTCAGCTTAGAATAGGAAAAAAGACGCTACAGTGGTGCAGGGTATACTTTTTTGGCAAGCTTTGGGGTTTTTGTTACTAACTGATTGTTTAAAATGCATAACCTACCTGAGTATTGTTGCGCACATGTCCATGTCTTTATGACCATAGTGTACCCATCTTGTGATAGTTGCTTCCAGTAGGATAACATAAGATTTCACAAAGCTAAGATAATTTCACACTTGTTTCTCAAACATGACAATGAAATCACTGTACTCAAATGGCCACAGTTTCAATCCAATATGGATGTTCATCTGACAAAGATGCAGGAAGTGCATGATGCCATCATGTAAACATGGACCAACATCTCTGAGAATGGTTTTCAGCAACTTGTTGAATCTATGCAACAAAGAAATAAGGCAGTTGTGGATGCAAAAGGTTTTATTAGTAAGGTGTGCCCAACAGAGCAGCTACTGACTATAAGTACAGTCCACAGAGACGCACTATCTAGATTATATTTGACTTCAGCCAATGCTAACTAGCATTTTGCCTTTGTTGTTTAATTATTTTCACTGCATATTACTCAGAACTTAAATTTCATTTCATTTATCTAATTTCTTAAGTATCAATAAAACACATTTAACCACTACTTTGACCTTAATGCAACTATGATGAATAGTTCATTCAGATAAAACTGCAAGTCTCCATTTTCCTCATATAAAATCAAAGCCGCGTCGCATGAAATTGATTACATCTGTAATTCACCGGCAAGTCAGAATGAAACACTCAACCTTTTTATTAAACCGCTTTCTAACTGCCCTCAGCAGACCAGCAATCAATAACAGCAAAGATTCAACAGTGAAACCAGACAGAGAGGATGATGCGAATATAATCTGAAACAGACATGATATCTTTGCCTTCACCAGACTACACATCACACTGACTGACCAGTGCTACAGCTAACTGCACCAGCTGTGTCAGTTATTCACTGAACATTTTGTTTGTATTATATATTGGAATAAACAGTACGGTCAAAATAAGTGATGTAAGAGATTTTGCTGAAGACACTTATTTTTCAAGGTTTTCTGAAGGTCTTGCAATTCAAAATACCAGACAAAGACTATGAGTGGACGTTCAGGATAGATTGTATTGTTAATCAAACTGTGAAAATAATAAGCAAAATACTCAATTATTCCTTTGAAACATACAGTAATAGAGCAGAAATGAAATATGAAATGTTGGTATTGATGCAGTCAAGTGTATTGTTAGACCCACTTTCCTCCCACATGTTGGTCAGGTTCATGCCAGAATACCTGTGACTCATCTTGATGAGCTCTTTACATAAGGCACTGAGTCGCTGTAAAACCTTCACTGGGTTTCAACAAGCAGACGAGAATGTTTTTGAACGGGTCTTGTCTGCTGGTCTGTAGATTTTTTTTCTTCAAACTATGTCTGCTTCTGCTAGGCTTTTGCATTTCTTTTTTGTTTTTCTGCGTCCAACATTTTTATTTTCGCGTGCTTGCTGTGACTTCTTGAAATTTGAGGTTTGAAATCTGCATATCATGATTACTGCATTGAGCCATTAAAATGCCATAGGGACAAAAATATCTCGGGGACTTAAAGACTAAAGAGAATGTGCAGTTCTACATATTGCAGGAACAGGTTATTGTTCCTTACCATTGTTCATAAAACATATGCATATGTTAAGCATAAAGAGACACAACATGATTAATATTTTAACTCTGTGTCAATCTTTTCTTCAGGCCTGACAACACTGCAAATTGTTCTGGACACCGCAGCAGAGAAAAAGTGGCAGGTAACTGCCATTAATGTGGGAAATCTTAAAGATGAGAGAAAGGATGAGGCCTACCGCTCACTGTTCCAAGATCTGGAGAACAAAAAAGAGAGGAGGGTGATACTGGACTGTGAACAGGATAAAGTGAAGGACATTATGGAACAGGTACATTGTAGATTATTATTATTATTATTATTATTATTATTATTTGGTAGTCTTTCTCATAAGTAATTTCTGGGTAAAGTAATTACATGCAGTAGGCTCCATCGGTATAATGATCAGTGGCTTGTTGTTTGTAAAGTAAGCTAAAAAAAAAAATGTAATTTGCAAAACATTGAAAGCAAAAAACAAATGTTTTTACTATTTCATGCTTAAATTATACATGATATTAGAACTAATAGAGTCCAAATATGTAAAAACTCTACTGGGAAGTGTAAATAGCACTGGGAAGGGATCTGTGGTGATTAAAAAAGGGGGGTGCAGGAAATGCTAACAACCTTGTTGTCCTTTAATTACTCCTGTAGGAGAAAAGTAAGATCCAGTTGAAATATGTGTATCTGACAAAGCACTTACAAAAGTAGCCTTGTCACATGGACCATGCAGTCCAGCAGATGTAGAAAGGCACCATAACAATTATGCTAATTGTTCATTTAGGCTGTAAACAAAACTGCAATTAAAGGAAAAACAAATGCACATAAGCAGACTATTTTTACTCAACCTTTTTCTCACGAGGGAGGCATATTGATTAGCATTTAAAGCATGCAGACGTCTGTTTAACCAAATGCTGACTGAAATCAATGTCTACAGCCTCGTTGCCTCTTTATCAGGGAAAAACAGAGACTGTCGAGGTGGAAGTTTCTTGCTTTATGTCAAAGACATTTACATAGGAGATGCAAGACGTTATTATTCAAATCTGCATCAAGTAGCAGCCCTGACAAACGAAGGTGTCAGTCAAGCAGCGGGATTAGTTTCAGGTGTGCCATTTATATGAGGTACTGAAAAGGGGTCTGGTTGAGATATGTTAGTTTTTTGCTTTTGTCTTTTCTGATAAGAAAACTGGCGTCAGAACTTGATATCTCTGTCTAGCAATAGCTGCGACTAGAAGTGACAATGTTTTTTCAAGTGATAATGGCCAAGACTGTCAGACATGTGAGGGTTGATTGAAACAAATTAATAATGTCTGAATAAATATGTGGCAGATTTAGATTGTACTTTCTTATAAGTGTAGTTGTCAAACAGTGTAAAATGGCATACAAGAGGAACTTCAATCAAGCATTTTATTAAGCTGTTTTTCTCAACTAAGAATTGCTTTTTCCTTCACGAGGTGTCCTATATGTTGTTTTAATGCATATGTGTTTCACAACCCTGTAGGTCATCACAATTGGCAGACATGTTAAAGGCTACCACTACATTATAGCCAATCTGGTGAGTGTAAACAACATTTACAACTTTTTCTTTAAAGAATGACTTAATAAGTGTATTAATTGATGGAATAATTAATTTTGATCTGTTTTTTTTAGGGTTTCATTGATGGAGACCTGTCCAAAATTCAGTATGGTGGAGCAAATGTTTCAGGCTTTCAGATTGTTGATTTTGATGATCCCTTGGTTTCCAAATTTGATCAGCGATGGGAGGCACTAGAAGAAAAAGAATATCCTGGAGCTGACAGCAAAATAAGGGTGAGTTTTAACATGCACATATGAGGCGATATAATACTGAAATCATCAATAATTATTCTGTTTAGTTTACTTTACTATACCAGCCCACATGAAGTCAGCTTTTTGGAAATTGCAATGACATGTTCACTTTTGACAAACACAGAAATCAGATAAATTTACATTAAAATATAACCAGAGCTGCATAGTCATTGCCAAAAGTAGCCTTCGTCTTTTTGTAACTGGGAAAGTTCAAGCTCTTTTTAAGGCCACACTGATTAAAAAAAGCACTCTGACATTTACAAAACAACAAAATTGCTCTACAAAAATACATAAACAAAGAAAGCACCAGCATCAAACATATGATATATCATATGCTGTCTAATTAGGGAAAGACAGTGGATAAAGCATAATGCACTGTGCATATCTAGTGCAGAATGTCAGATATTGATTGATTGGTAATTTATTTCAAACATGTAAACAATATACAGGTACATTTAGAAAAGAAAATAAGAGAGAAAAAAAATACTATACAAAAAAAAATCAATACATTTCAATATAGCTATCGTTCTGATTAATTTACATGTTGAAAGGGAGTGGGAAGAAGTAAACACTTATTTAATCCCACCCCTTTGCCATAAAAGGGTTAGGTAAATATAAATATCATTTATTTATTTGATCAACTATATTTATTCAATGTGTGAATACGGAGCTTACAGTCAAAGCCTTTTTGTCAACTAGTTATATTATGTTTAACCAGATAACAATACAGTCCTTCATTATTCATCTATATATAATATATAATTCATGTATAATCTCATCCAATTTTCTGCCATAGTATACATCTGCGCTGACCTATGACGCCGTTCAGGTGATGACAGAAGCTTTTCGATACCTTCATAAACAACGCATTGACTTTACCAGGAGGGCCAACACTGGTGACTGCTTGGCTAATCCTGCTGTGCCATGGGCTCAGGGTGTGGAGATTGAGCGAGCACTGAAACAGGTAACTCACCTCTTTTGCTGGTGAGGATTCATTGCAGTGGTAACAGCAGACACATTAAAAGAATAGCATTTTAAAACGCATCGAGGTAGAAAGTACTTGTCAAAGACTGATTTTTACAGTGCATATGTACACAGAGAAATATGCTCTCAGAAGAAGAAGAAACACACTAAATAGAGATTAATTTGATGGTAAACTATGATGCTGCATCAGTTATTCATGGTTATCATGTTGAGTTTCTGAAAGATCAGTAACACGGTTCTCAAATGTTTTTTTCTTTTCTTTTTATCTCTTTAACTGTACCACACTGACTTGTCCATCTACACTCTTTCTTAATGCAGAGCAGAAAAAAGTGTCCAAAACAGCTTCTAGGATGAGATTCTTTTAATGATAAAGGTATCAGTTGGAAATGTCTCAGAAAGCTTTTCCAAAATTGATCAGTTCTTGCCTTTGATGTTTTTTTTTGTCTGGCA
Organism: Pelmatolapia mariae; assembly: GCF_036321145.2. Lineage (NCBI taxonomy): Eukaryota > Metazoa > Chordata > Actinopteri > Cichliformes > Cichlidae > Pelmatolapia > Pelmatolapia mariae. The sequence continues at coordinate 16,317,944 of NC_086228.1, read as the reverse complement.
CCCTGGAAGTCAGGATACACTTATAAAAGATCAAGATTAGCTGCCTTTAACCACCCCATGAAGACAGAGAGATGCTGTCCTGGGTTGTGATCAAACATGTCAGAAGATAAGCTGATCCAAGGGTGTTGGATCTCTTCCAAATCAATTTATGTTGCTCTCATAACCTGATCAGTGATGTTTAGTTTCCCAAGATCACATGGCTCTTACCTTCAAATGTCCCCCAAAGTGAGGTGAAAGTGAGAGAGAATCAAACTTTATATTATGCTACCGATTTTTACCTAATATTTTAACTTTAATATTTTCCCAAGGGGGGGGTTCTACGGCAAGATGAATATCACAGTATTAACACAGTGTGTGACAAGTTTGTTTTTTCCCCCCTCTCATCTCTTGTTGAAAGGACGTTTCAATTTGTTTTTTTCATTTTTAGTTTTTCCATCCATCCATCCATCCATCTTCTTCTGCAGTTCAGGAGGTTTCTTCTTGGTCTCAAATCAACTTAACTAAACAAATAACCTGTGAGTTTGATTGAACACTGTTACAGACTATGTAACATCTAATATGGATTTTACATTGTGAGTATAGTATGCAGTGTACTGACGTGCCATCCATATAGGAAACAACTAGTAACACATCAGCACTCAAGTCTAGACCTATGTAACAGCTTTCATGCAATACAGTGACTTGCCAACTGAAAATGGAACTTAAACTTTAGTGATTTTTCAAGTTTGTAAATGAGAGGATGTATGTCGAAAATCTGAGTTTCCATGTTGTGAAGTTAAGAGATCCACTCCACCAAATGCATTTTAGAAATGCTGATTTTTCCTGAAAAAAATCAAGAGAATCCTTCCCATTCTTTCTACTTTAGTTCCTTTGTTTAATGAATGTTCTCTGAATACATGCTGAGTTTATGCTCTCCAATCTGGACACCACTGGGTTCATTCAGACTTTCTGCTGCCTCGTAGCTCAGCACAAAGGAGTATTTGAAGTCATTAGGTATCATGGTAAAAACACTCAAGAAGAGGGGAGTCATAGGAAACAAAGAGCAAAGAACACTTCTCACTTAACCGATCCAAATGGATGTCACTTTAGGGAACTTGGATGAGGTCGTGACAACATCACAATGCACTGATTTTTTGGCAATCAAACTCTGGGTGAAGAGGTTTTTGAGGACTGTATTACTTCAGACAAGTAAAAAGACATGTAAAAAATGTCCTTATTAGCACATTAGTATTTTACTTCTCTAAAACTGTCCCAATCATCTCCTGATGACTTAGCTAAGAGCATTTCATCCTTGTTGCTCAAATTGGCAGCTATTTACGGATTAAGCCCTGAAAGGATTTATGAGACATTTATTACCCATTCATCCTGACAAAACTGCATTTGCATGACCCAGACAACATCAAGAATAAATTTAACTTTGAAAATCTCAACTTTTAACCTGCAAATGAATGGTAAACACGTGTATTGTGTTACTTGACTGATCATAATTAATAAGAACAACAATGATAGCTTCCATGTTTTTAATTATTGCCTTCCACATAAGCCCACTACCACTGTTTGCTCGTCACACAGATTTATTCATGCCAAAGCAGTCTTACACACGTCTGCTCTTGTGTTTCCAAGGTTCGAGTGGAAGGCCTGACAGGAAACATCCAATTTGACCAGCATGGCAAGAGAGTCAATTACTCAGTGAATATAATGGAATTAAAGAGTAATGGTCCTGTAAAAGTAAGTCTCTTGATATCCAGTTTGAATAGAAGATGAATATCTATACAAGATTTGAGCATTTGGAAAATTTTTGAGACTATATAGTTTGAATTCAAGGCTCAAGCTGTCCATTAAAGCAGCACTTAATTTCTCTTGAATTTATTGCTTATTTTTTCCAACAGATTGGATACTGGAATGAAATGGATAAAATGGCTGTCACCAAATCAGATGTCTTTACAAATGACACAACAGGAATGGAAAACAAAACTGTTATTGTGACCACCATTTTGGTATGTTTAATAATGAGTCCATAACTAATTGCATACTTTTAATTGTGGTTTTAGTGTCTCAGTTCTTGGACGGCTGGGTACCTTATTTTATGAATAGATGTCTTAACACTTTAATTTAGACACTTTTCCCTTTACGGAGAAAAGTGTTGGGTTTTTTTTCTTCTTTTTGTTAAATATATGTAGAATAACACCAGACAACTGATTTCATGCTACAAGGTAATTCATATGTGCTGAATTCATGTGTGCTGCTCTTTTTTCCTGTCTTTCAGGAAGCTCCGTATGTAATGCTGAAAAAGAATGCTGACCTTTTTGTAGACAATGAGCGCTACGAGGGTTACTGTGTAGATCTTGCTGCTGAGATAGCGAAGCACTGTGGCTTCAAATATCAACTGAAAATAGTGGGGGATGGAAAATATGGCGCAAGAGATGCAGAGACCAAAATCTGGAATGGAATGGTTGGAGAATTGGTATATGGGGTGAGTTGATCTACTCATTCAAATGCATGCTTGAAAGGTTTTCAATGAGATAACTTTGATTGAGAGCCCCTCTAATCTTAAGTGGTATTTCTTAAACCTTTTTTTTCTCTTTGCCTTCTGGTTTGGTAGAAAGCAGACATCGCAGTGGCTCCTCTGACCATCACATTGGTGCGAGAGGAAGTGATTGACTTCTCCAAACCTTTCATGTCACTGGGCATTTCCATCATGATCAAGAAGCCTCAGAAATCCAAGCCTGGAGTTTTCTCTTTCTTGGATCCACTGGCTTATGAGATTTGGATGTGTATAGTTTTTGCTTACATTGGTGTCAGCGTGGTGCTGTTCCTCGTCAGCCGCTTCAGCCCCTACGAGTGGCACACTGAGGAGTATGAGGACGGGCAGATCCAGACCAATGAGTCTACTAATGAGTTTGGCATATTCAACAGCCTGTGGTTCTCCCTTGGAGCCTTTATG